>NW_028252030.1:0-68749 GCF_964263255.1 Lissotriton vulgaris | reverse complement strand
TTTGGCAATAAAATAGTTTCATTTCATTTGATTAATTATTTTCTCTTCAATAATTACGACTGTGTGAATTGTTTAACCCTTTCGATGCTGATGACGAGCTGGGCTCGTCATGGTGCACGGTGGTCGTGTGCTGATGACGAGCCCAGCTCGTCATGAGCCCCACCCTCGGGGGAAGCGCTGGCGCTCCCCCCGAGGTTCTCTGATCTTCGTTGTTTTGCTCGGGGCGGCAGCGGAAGAGCTTCCGCTGCCGCCCCCGCCCCCCCCCCCTGGGAATCCCTGATGACGTCAGCGCGCACAGCGCGCGCTGACATCATCAGGGATTCCCTGCGCTCGGGAAGCCATTTGCTTCCTGCGCGCCAAGGAGAAAGGTGAGTTTCTCGTGTCCGGCGGGGGTTTGGGGCCGCAAAGAGGAATCAGGGGAGAGGAAAGAGATTTTCCTTTCCCCTGAAGTCTCTTTGCAGGGCATTTCTGCCTCACGATCGCGCACAGCGTCGCGATCGTGCGGCGGAAATGCCCCCACTAGCACCAGGGATTGTAAATTTAGCTTTTCGGAAGCGACCCCTTGGGCAAGGGTCGCTTCCAGGTGGGCAGACATTTTCTCGACGATTTTCTGCCCCCCCTGGGGGCAAATCGGCCCGTTATTTCGGCCGTTTTGCCCCCAGGGGGGGCAGAAATAAACCACTGGCACCAGGGATTATTTGTTTTGGCAATGTTTGTTTTTGGAAGCGACCCCTTGGGTAAGGGTCGCTTCCTGGGGGCCATTATTTTGTCGTTTATTTTCTGTCCCCCCTGGGGGCAAATTGGCCCGTTTTTTTTGCCGTTTTGCCCCCGGGGGGGTCCGAAAATGCCCACTAGCACCAGGGATCGTGAAATTAGCTTTTAGGAAGCGACCCCTTGGGCAAGGGTCGCTTCCAGGTGGGCAGACATTTTCTCGACGATTTTCTGCCCCCCCGGGGGCAAATCGGCCCGTTATTTCGGCCGTTTTGCCCCCAGGGGGGGCAGAAATAAACCACTGGCACCAGGGATTTTTTATTAGTGCATGTTTGTTTTGGGAAGCGACCCCTTGGGTAAGGGTCGCCTCCAGGGGGCCTTGATTTTGTTGTTTATTTTCTGTCCCCCCCCCTTGGGGCAAATAGGGCCTTTTTTTGCCGTTTTGCCCCCGGGGGGGGGGGGCAGAAAATGCCCACTAGCACCAGGGATCTTGAAATTAGCTTTTAGGAAGCGACCCCTTGGGCAAGGGTCGCTTCCAGGTGGGCTGTGATAATATTTTTGTTTTTCTGCCCCCCCGGGGGGCAAATCAGCCCATTTTTTTAGTTGCTTTGCCCCCAGGTGGGGGCAGAAAGTCCCCACTGGCACCAGGGAACTGTTTTGAGGCAATGTATATGTTTTGGAGGCGACCCCTTGGGCAAGGGTCTCTTCCTGGTGGCAAGTAATTGTTTTTGAATTTCTGCCCCCCTTGGGGCAAATCGGAGTGGTGTTTGCCTGGCGGTGTGTGTAGTGGTGCTTGGCTGGATGGTGTGCGTGGAGTGGTACTTGGCTGTATGTGCACGGAGCGCTGCTTGGCTGGCGGTGTGTGTGGAGTGGCGCATGGCTGGATGGTGTGCGTGGAGCGGTACTTGGCTGTCTGTGCACGGAGTGGTGCTTTGCTTGCGGTGTGCGTGGAGTGGCGCTTTGCTTGCGGTGTGCGTGGAGTGGTGCTTGGCTGGCGGTGTGCGTGGAGTGGCGCTTGCGGTGTGCGTGGAGTGGTGCTTGGCTGGTGGTGTGCGTGGAGTGGTACTTGGCTGTCTGTGCGTGGAGTGGTGCTTGGCTGGCGGTGTGTGTGGACTGGTGCTTGGCTGGCGGTGTGCGTGGAGTGGTCCTTGGCTTGCGGTGTGGTGCTTGGCTGGCGGTGTGTGTGGAGTGGCGCTTGGCTGGATGGTGTGCGTGGAGTGGCGCTTGGCTGGATGGTGTGCGTGGAGTGGCGCTTGGCTGGATGGTGTGCGTGGAGTGGTGCTTGGCTTGCGGTGTGCGTGGAGTGGTGCTTGGCTTGCGGTGTGGGTGGAGTGGCGCTTGGCTTGCGGTGTGCGTGGAGTGGCGCTTGGCTTGCGGTGTGCGTGGAGTGACGCTTGGCTTGCGGTGTGCGTGGAGTGGCGCTTGGCTGGCGGTGTGGTGCTTGGCTGGCGGTGTGGTGCTTGGCTGGCAGTGTGTGTGGAGTGGCGCATGGCTGGATGGTGTGCGTGGAGTAGTACTTGGCTGTCTGTGCACGGAGTGGTGCTTGGCTGGTGGTGTGTGTGGAGTGGACCTTGGCTGGATGGTGTGCATGGAGTGGCGCTTGGCTGGATGGTGTGCGTGGAGTGGCGCTTGGCTGGATGGTGTGCGTGGAGTGGTGCTTGGCTTGCGGTGTGCGTGGAGTGGTGCTTGGCTTGCGGTGTGCGTGGAGTGGCGCTTGGCTTGCGGTGTGCATGGAGTGGCGCTTGGCTTGCGGTGTGCATGGAGTGGCGCTTGGCTTGCGGTGTGCATGGAGTGGCGCTTGGCTTGCGGTGTGCGTGGAGTGGCGCTTGGCTGGCGGTGTGGTGCTTGGCTGGCGGTGTGGTGCTTGGCTGGCGGTGTGTGTGGAGTGGCGCATGGCTGGATGGTGTGCGTGGAGTAGTACTTGGCTGTCTGTGCACGGAGTGGTGCTTGGCTGGTGGTGTGTGTGGAGTGGCGCTTGGCTGGATGGTGTGCGTGGAGTGGCGCTTGGCTGGATGGTGTGCGTGGAGTGGCGCTTGGCTGGATGGTGTGCGTGGAGTGGCGCTTGGCTGGATGGTGTGCGTGGAGTGGTGCTTGGCTGGATGGTGTGCGTGGAGTGGTGCTTGGCTTGCGGTGTGCGTGGAGTGGCGCTTGGCTTGCGGTGTGCGTGGAGTGGCGCTGTGCTTGCGGTGTGCGTGGAGTGGTGCTTGGCTTGCGGTGTGCGTGGAGTGGTGCTTGGCTTGTGGTGTGCATGGAGTGGCGCTTGGCTTGCGGTGTGCGTGGAGTGGCGCTTGGCTAGCGGTGTGGTGCTTGGCTGGCGGTGTGTGTAGAGTGGCGCATGGCTGGATGGTGTGCGTGGAGTAGTACTTGGCTGTCTGTGTGTGTGGAGTGGCGCTTGGCTGGATGGTGTGCGTGGAGTGGCGCTTGGCTGGATGGTGTGCGTGGAGTGGCGCTTGGCTGGATGGTGTGCGTGGAGTGGTGCTTGGCTTGCGGTGTGCGTGGAGTGGCGCTTGGCTTGCGGTGTGCGTGGAGTGGCGCTGTGCTTGCGGTGTGCGTGGAGTGGTGCTTGGCTTGCGGTGTGCGTGGAGTGGTGCTTGGCTTGCGGTGTGCGTGGAGTGGCGCTTGGCTTGCAGTGTGCGTGGAGTGGCGCTTGGCTAGCGGTGTGGTGCTTGGCTGGCGGTGTGTGTGGAGTGGCGCATGGCTGGATGGTGTGCGTGGAGTAGTACTTGGCTGTCTGTGCACGGAGTGGTGCTTGGCTGGCGGTGTGTGTGGAGTGGCGCATGGCTGGATGGTGTGCGTGGAGTAGTACTTGGCTGTCTGTGCACGGAGTGGTGCTTGGCTGGCAGTGTGTGTGGAGTGGCGCTTGGCTGGATGGTGTGCGTGGAGTGGTACTTGGCTGTCTGTGCATGGAGTGGTACTTGGCTGTCTGTGCATGGAGTGGTGTTTGGCTGGCGGTGTGTGTGGAGTGGCGCTTGGCTGGATGGTGTGCGTGGAGTGGTTCGTGGCTGTCTGTGCACGGAGTGCTGCTTGTCTGGCGGTGTGTGTGGAGTGGTGCTTGGCTGGCGGTGTGCGTGGAGTGGCGCTTGGCTTGCGGTGTGGTGCTTGGCTGGCGGTGTGTGTGGAGTGGCGCATGGCTGGATGGTGTGCGTGGAGTAGTACTTGGCTGTCTGTGCACGGAGTGGTGCTTGGCTGGTGGTGTGTGTGGAGTGGCGCTTGGCTGGATGGTGTGCGTGGAGTGGTGCTTGGCTTGCGGTGTGCGTGGAGTGGTGCTTGGCTTGCGGTGTGCGTGGAGTGGCGCTTGGCTTGCGGTGTGCGTGGAGTGGTGCTTGGCTTGCGGTGTGCATGGAGTGGCGCTTGGCTTGCGGTGTGGTGCTTGGCTGGCGGTGTGTGTGGAGTGGCGCATGGCTGGATGGTGTGCGTGGAGTAGTACTTGGCTGTCTGTGCACGGAGTGGTGCTTGGCTGGATGGTGTGCGTGGAGTGGCGCTTGGCTGGATGGTGTGCGTGGAGTGGCGCTTGGCTGGATGGTGTGCGTGGAGTGGCGCTTGGCTTGCGGTGTGCGTGGAGTGGCGCTTTGCTTGCGGTGTGCGTGGAGTGGTGCTTGGCTTGCGGTGTTCGTGGAGTGGTGTTTGGCTGGCAGTGTGCATGGTCTGTCGCTTGGATGGTGGTGTGGGTGGACTGGCGCTCGGCTGGCGGTGTGTGAGTACCTACTTTCTATTGGTCATTACACACACTGCTAGTTGAGTGACACTCTACTCAGTCCATCATTTTGTGTAGTTGCTGTGGCAGATATTTGGGTGTGTGAAAGTGATGGGCCCTTGAATGGCGCTGTCTGCTGGTGTGAGTGTTGTAATGTGATGGGTCTGCGGCTGGTGGTGTGAATGTTTTGTATGTGTCGCACGTACGAAAGGTGTATGAATGTCCTTACTGCCCCCGTGTGATGGGGGTACTGGTAGGAGCAGAAGACCGACTGGCACCAAAGGGGTTAGGCAGTAAAATAAATTCAAAAAATTAACCAGTGTCTTGATGTTAAACCTCATCTAATCCCAATTGGTCTTTGCCCTATTTGATGGCCCCTCTGTGCAAATGTAAATTTGGGGGGCAAATTTGTGTGTGGTTTTTTCAATTGTTATATTGTTTGTGAAATGTGGTAGTAATTTTTTTATCTTCTCCATTTTTGCCTTGTTCCAGGCTTTTGCTGTTTGGATTGTTGTAGGTTGCGGGTCCGTTACTGTTGGTTTTGCAGCTTGTGTAGTTGCTTGTGCTTGGTAAGTGAATGTATTTTGTACTACTTTCCCTTGTTTTTTGTCTTTTTGAAAAAGGTTGTACTTATATCACTTTGTGTGGCTCTGTTTCTTTTTTTCTTCAGCATTAGTGTTTTATGTGCACTTTGATTTCTAATTTGTTTTTTTTCTTTTCTTTCTAGTGGGATATCATTTCTTTTTGCTGTGTCTCAGCAGAGTAGGTGCTGGTGAGTGTAGCTGTATTTGGTAAGAGTGAAATTGTTTTGGATTGTATTGATCTTTGTGTGAAAGCCTTACCTTGTTTACTTCTTACTTTGCACAGTGTAGGTTGTTGTTCACTTGTGTGTGCTGTCTTTCTTTGTAAGGATAATGGCTAGTCGCAGGATTACTGCTCAGCAGGTTCTTAGTTTGCTTTTTGAGTCTTCCTCTGACCATGGTTCAGAGACTGACTCTGATTCGGATTTGGAGGTTGGTGGAGAAGATTCAGGCAGTGAGTTTTCTCTTTGCCTGCATTCATCATCATCGGATGAAGAATCTTCTTCTAGTGCTGATGAAGTGTCTATGGTAGCGGAGGACATTGTTGCGCCGGTAGTGGACCAAGAGGCAGCTGTGCTACTTCCTAGGGCTGCAAGGTATCCTTTCTTTTTACGTCGGCATGAGGCAGGTGGGCTACAGCCTGCGCCCAAAAGGCTTCACATTGCTGTGGTGCGCCAAGCGGCATCTGGTGCTGTTAGGCCTCCTATTGTTGTAGAGCGGCAAGGTGCATCAGGGTCTGATTTGTTTTCCGGTGGTGTAGTGCAGCAAGAAGCTTCTCAGGCTGCTGGGCTTCCCGTTGGTGAAGTGCTGCAAGAGGCATCTGGGGCTGGTAGGCTTCCCATTGTTGTAGAGCAGCAAGATGCATCTGGACCTGCTTTGTTTCCCGGTGGTGTAGTGCAGCAAGAGTCTTCTGGGGATGCTATGTTTTCTGTTGGTGATGTGCAGCCAGAAGTATCTGTGGATGTTAGGCTTCCCGTACGTGTACAGCAACAAGTGGCTTCTGGTCTGCAGGCTGAGGTGGCTGCTCCCCCCGTTCATGGGGATGGCCTCTGGGTTCCCCCTGGCATGGTGCAGCCGGCATTGCCAGAGTTCACTGGTGTTCCTGGGTGTAGAGTGAATACTGAGAATTTTCAGCCAATAAATTTTTTTCAGTTGTTTATGGACGATGTGTTTTTGCAAAATATTGTTGACCAAACCAATTTGTATGCAGAACAGTTTTTGAGGGACAATAGTGCCAGGCTTAAGCCCCATTCTAGAGCTACTCTGTGGACTCCCACAAATGTTGAAGAGATGAAGAAGTTTTTGGGTTTAACTTTTTTGATGGGCTTGCTAAGGAAGCCATCAATGTCTTCATATTGGTCCACTAGTCCCTTGATGACAACAGCTATATATCCAGCAGTCATAAGTCGTGATCGGTTTTTGCTTCTTCTTCGGATGATGCATTTTGTTGATAATGGTTTAGCCTTGGCACGCGATCACCCTGATTGTGACCGTCTGTTTAAAATTCGGCCTGTCCTTGATCACTTTGTTGATCGTTTTTCTGAGATCTTTGCTCCTGGAAAAGAAATTGCAGTAGATGAGTCTTTGCTATTGTTCAAGGGCCGCTTGGTTTTTAGGCAGTACATTCCTAGTAAGAGGGCACGCTATGGAATCAAACTGTATATGTTGTGTGACAGTGAGACTGGATATGTCTACAATTTCAGGGTGTACACTGGTAAGGAGTCCAGCATTAACCCTCCTGGTTGTCCTTCCACTTTTGGAGTGACTGAGAAGATTGTATGGGAACTAGGTAGAGGATTATTTCACAAAGGCCACCATTTGTATGTAGATAACTTCTACACTGGTGTGCGGTTGTTCAAGGAGTTGGCCAAAGTGGGCACTGTTGCTTGTGGCACAATGCGCAGTAACCGGAAAGGTTTCCCAAAGGAACTTGTTTGCAAAAGGCTTGTGAGGGGACAGTCTACTGCATTGCGATGTGGGGAGCTTCTGGCTGTGAAGTTTTCAAACAAGAGAGATGTGTACATGCTGACTACTATCCATGACGAAAGTACTGTACCTCTGCCTGTTTGGGGTCAGGTTGCTGAAGTGCGCAAACCTGTGTGCATTCTAGATTACAATAAGTACATGGGTGGTGTTGACCGAGTAGATCAGAGGTTGGAACCTTATGATGCTATTCGAAAGGCTTACGTTTGGTACAAGAAATTGGCTATTCATCTTTTCCATTTGGCATTCTTCAATGCTTTTGTTGTGTTCCAGAAGTCTTGTCCTGAGTCGAAGATGCCTTTTGTTAAGTTTCAGGAGTCTGTAATAGCCAGCCTTGTACTAGTGGAGCAGGCAAGTGTTCCTAGATTTGGAGTGGTGGAGGAGGTGGCTAGATTGAAAGATCGCCACTTTGCTGAATTCATTCCTCCCACTACCGCAAAAGACTTTCCGACTAGAAGATGCAGAGTCTGTTGGCGTAGAGGCGTGCGGAAGGAGTCTCGTATGTACTGCCCTGACAGTCCTTCTAAGCCTGGATTGTGTCTGTCAGCTTGTTTTAAATCATACCACACGAAAAAGAAGTATTGGGAGTTTTAATGAGCTGTGAAGTGAATTGCCTGGTCTGTATTCTGTAAAAAAATTTGGTTTGTTTCAAGGTTTGGCTTTAGTGCAATGTGTTTGGTTTTAGAATTTGTGTAAGTTGATTTGTAGGTATTTCCATTTGTTTAGTGTTTTTTTTAAAAGAATAATTCTAAATGTGATTGTGGTGTGTGCAGGCTGGCGCTTGGATGGCGGTGTGCGTGGACTGGCGCTTGGCTGGAGGTTTGTGTGGATTGGTGCCTCCCTGGCAGAGTGCATGGTTTGGTGTTTTGCGGGTGGTGTGTGTGGATTTTTGTTTGGCAGGCGGAGTGCATGGTTAGGTGCTTGGCTGGCAGTGTGAGTGTATGGTGCTTGGCTGGTGGAGTGCAAGGAATGGTGTTTGGTTGGCGGTGTGTGTGGAGTGGCGCTTGGCTGGATGGTGTGCGTGGAGTGGCGCTTGGCTGGATGGTGTGCGTGGAGTGGTGCTTGGCTTGCGGTGTGCGCGGAGTGGTGCTTGGCTTGCGGTGTGGTGCTTGGCTGGCGGTGTGTGTGGAGTGGCGCATGGCTGGATGGTGTGCATGGAGTGGTACTTGGCTGTCTGTGCATGGAGTACTGCTTGGCTGGCGGTGTGTGTCGAGTGGTGTTTGGCTGGCGGTGTGTGTGGAGTGGCGCTTGGCTGGATGGTGTGCGTGGAGTGGCGCTTGGCTGGATGGTGTGCGTGGAGTGGTGCTTGGCTTGCGGTGTGCGCGGAGTGGTGCTTGGCTTGCGGTGTGGTGCTTGGCTGGCGGTGTGTGTGGAGTGGCGCATGGCTGGATGGTGTGCATGGAGTGGTACTTGGCTGTCTGTGCATGGAGTACTGCTTGGCTGGCGGTGTGTGTCGAGTGGTGTTTGGCTGGCGGTGTGTGTGGAGTGGCGCTTGGCTGGATGGTGAGCGTGGAGTGGTACTTGGCTGTCTGTGCACGGAGTGGTGCTTGGCTGGCGGTGTGCGTGGAGTGGCGCTTTGCTTGCGGTGTGCTTGGAGTGGTTCTTGGCTGGCGGTGTGCGTGGAGTGGTACTTGGCTGGCGGTGTGCGTGGTGTGGTACTTGGCTGGATGTGTGCATGGTTTGGTGCTTGGATGGTGGTGTGGGTGGTCTGGCGCTCGGCTGGCGGTGTGTGAGTACTAACTTTCTGTTGGTCACTACATACACTGCTAGTTGAGTGACACTCTACGCAGTCCATCATTTTGTGTAGTTGCTGTGGAAGATATATGGGCGTGTGAAAGTGATGGGCCCTTGAATGGCGCTGTCTGCTGGTGTGAGTGTTGTAATGTGATGGGTCCGCGGCTGGCGGCGTGAATGTTTTGTATGTGTCACACGTACGAAAGGTGTATGAATGGCCTGTAAAGAGGTTGGTGCCTTGACGTGGCTTTACAGCTCACGAGCTGTGAGTCAGTGGTTCAGTTTATCATACTTTCAATTATACGCAGTGTATTTCATTTTTGTGAAATTACTTGCAAATAAAATTGTATGTACTGAATCATCACTCATCCTCGTGCCAAATCCAACCAGTATGTGTGTGTGTTTGCGGTTTAGATGGCTGTCCAGTAATATTTGTTTTTGTTTTCCCTTTTAGAAGTAGGGTGTACCTTGTCCCTTTTTGTGAATGTTGTAATGTGTTGCTTTTCCTTCCGGATGGTGTCAATGGTCTGGTGTGCAACAGGTATGAAAGGTGCGTGAATGGCCTGTAAAACGGTTGGTGCCTTGTCGTGGCTTTACAGCTCACGAGATGGGAGTCACTGGTTTGGTTTTTATGCATTTATTTATTGACAGAGCATTTCATTTTTTGAAATATCTTGTTAATAAAATTTTATGTACTGAACCATCACTCGCCCTCGTGCCAAATCCAACCTGTATGTGTGTGTCTTTGAGGAATAGTTAGCCGTGCTTGAATGTTTGACTTTTGAGTAACTCTGTTACGGTGTACATTATAGCTATAAATAACTTACTAAATTTAGATTTTATTGTTAAACCATGGAAGTATATGGTCATGTCTTTCTGGTGAATTTTATTGATTTTTTTCCACAATCTCCTGCAAACTTGAAATTGTCGGTCAAAATTTCCTTGAATCACACGCTCTCAAATTGAAAACTTAATTCGCCACCGTACAATTTGGACCGTTTCCTTTTGCAGCCACTATGCCTACCCACGCAAGTGAGGTACCATTTTTATCGGGAGACCGGGGGGAACGCTGGGTGGGAGGAAATTTGTGTGAGCCCAGTGACGCCACGCTTTCCCACGCAAAAAAAGTATGTAAACACTGATTTTTCCAGCAAACATTGAGGTTTGCAAGGGATTCTGGGTAAAGGAACGTTGGAGGATCCACGCAAGCCATACCTCCTTGGAAGCCCCTGGGTGTCTACTTTTCAGAAATGTGTGGGTTTAGTAGGTTTCCCTACATGGCCATCTCGCACGGGGCCAAAAACCCAGGTAACCTCTCTTTCAAAAGCTGGTGGTATTCAATGTCAATACCACCAGCTTTTGCAAGAGGGGTTACCTGGGTTTTTGGCCCCGTGCGAGGCGGCCATGTAGGGAAACCTACCAAACCCACACATTTCTGACAAGTAGACACCCGGGGGCTTCCAAGGAGGTATGGCTTGCGTGGATCCTCCAACGTTCCTTTACCCAGAATCCCTTGCAAACCTCAATTTTTGCTGGAAAAATCATTTTTTACACACTTTTTTTGCGTGGGAAAGCGTGGCGTCACTGGGCTCACACAAATTTCCTCCCACCCTGCGTTCCCCCAGGTCTCCCGATAAAAATGGTACCTCACTTGCGTGGGTAGGCATAGTGGCGGCAACAGGAAAAGGTCCAAATCGTACGGTGGAGACATTACAATAACCAATAGCAAGATTACCTTCTTTTTTTAGGGGGGGGTCTGAGTTATTGGACCGGGGCTCGGCGGGCATCTTTGGTAACTACCAAACCCAAACATTTCTTAAAACTAGACACCCGGGGGAGTCTGGGGAGGTATGGCATGCGTGGGTCCCCCAATGTTTTCCTACCCAGAAATCCCTGCAAACCATAAATTTAGGTTAAAAAAACAGTTTTCCATGCATTTTTGCGTGGGATCGCCGTGTCGGCACAAATGTCCTACCACCCTGCGTTCCCCTTGTTCTCCCGAGTAAAATGATACCTCATTTGTGTGGGTGGGCCAAAGGCCTGTGACTAAGGCAGGGGGGCTTAATTTGCAACACTGAAATACTACTTTTTTCAACATTCATTTTTGGCCTGTTCTGCTTTGGGGCACCCACACAAGTGAGGTATCCTTTTACTCGGGAGAACAGGGGGAGCGCTGGGTGGTAGGACATTTTTGCCGGCACGGCGATCCCACGCAAAAAAGTTTGGAAAAGTGATTATTTTACCTAATTTTAAGGTTTGCAAGGTGGTCTGGGTAGGAAAACGTTCGGGGACCCACGCATGCCATACCTCCCTGGACTCCCCCGGGGGTCTACTTTTCAGATCTGTTTGGGTTTGGTACTTTCCAAAGAATACCACCGAGCCCCGGGCCAAAAACTCAGGTGCCCCCCCCCAAAAATGAAGGTTGTTTAGCAATTTGGTATTGTAAATTCACCACCGTACAATTTGAACCATTTCCTTTCGCAGCCACTATGCCTACCCACGCAAGTGAGGTACCATTTTTATCGGGAGACCTGGGGGAACGCTGGGTGGGAGGAAATTTGTGTGAGCCCAGTGACGCCACGCTTTCCCACGCAAAAAAAGTGTGTAAAAACTGATTTTTCCAGCAAAAATTGTGGTTTGCAAGGGATTCTGGGTAAAGGAACGTTGGAGGATCCACGCAAGCCATACCTCCTTGGAAGCCCCTGGGTGTCTACTTTTAAGAAATGTGTGGGTTTAGTAGGTTTCCCTACATGGCCGTCTCGCACGGGGCCAAAAACCCAGGTAACCTCTCTTTCAAAAGCTGGTGGTATTCAATGTCAATACCACCAGCTTTTGCAAGAGGGGTTACCTGGGTTTTTGGCCCCGTGCGAGGCGGCCATGTAGGGAAACCTACCAAACCCACACATTTCTGACAAGTAGACACCCGGGGGCTTCCAAGGAGGTATGGCTTGCGTGGATCCTCCAACGTTCCTTTACCCAGAATCCCTTGCAAACCTCAATTTTTGCTGGAAAAATCATTTTTTACACACTTTTTTTGCGTGGGAAAGCGTGGCGTCACTGGGCTCACACAAATTTCCTCCCACCCTGCGTTCCCCCAGGTCTCCCGATAAAAATGGTACCTCACTTGCGTGGGTAGGCATAGTGGCGGCAACAGGAAAAGGTCCAAATCATACGGTGGAGACATTACAATAACCAATAGCAAGATTACCTTCTTTTTTTAGGGGGGGGGGACTGAGTTATTGGACCGGGGCTCGGCGGGAATCTTTGGTAACTACCAAACCCAAACATTTCTGAAAACTAGACACCCGGGGGAGTCTGGGGAAGTATGGCATGCGTGGGTCCCCCAATGTTTTCCTACCCAGAAATCCCTGCAAACCATAAATTTAGGTTAAAAAAACAGTTTTCCATGCATTTTTGCGTGGGATCACCGTGGCGGCACAAATGTCCTACCACCCTGCGTTCCCCTTGTTCTCCCGAGTAAAATGATACCTCACTTGTGTGGGTGGGCCAAAGGCCTGTGACTAAGGCAGGGGGGCTTAATTTGCAACACTGAAATACTACTTTTTTCAACATTCATTTTTGGCCTGTTCTGCTTTGGGGCACCCACACAAGTGAGGTATCCTTTTACTCGGGAGAACAGGGGGAGCGCTGGGTGGTAGGACATTTTTGCCGGCACGGTGATCCCACGCAAAAAAGTTTGGAAAAGTGATTATTTTACCTAATTTTAAGGTTTGCAAGGTGGTCTGGGTAGGAAAACGTTCGGGGACCCACGCATGCCATACCTCCCTGGACTCCCCCGGGGGTCTACTTTTCAGATCTGTTTGGGTTTGGTACTTTCCAAAGAATACCACCGAGCCCCGGGCCAAAAACTCAGGTGCCCCCCCCCAAAAATGAAGGTTGTTTAGCAATTTGGTATTGTAAATTCACCACCGTACAATTTGAACCATTTCCTTTCGCAGCCACTATGCCTACCCACGCAAGTGAGGTACCATTTTTATCGGGAGACCTGGGGGAACGCTGGGTGGGAGGAAATTTGTGTGAGCCCAGTGACGCCACGCTTTCCCACGCAAAAAAAGTGTGTAAAAACTGATTTTTCCAGCAAAAATTGTGGTTTGCAAGGGATTCTGGGTAAAGGAACGTTGGAGGATCCACGCAAGCCATACCTCCTTGGAAGCCCCTGGGTGTCTACTTTTAAGAAATGTGTGGGTTTAGTAGGTTTCCCTACATGGCCGTCTCGCACGGGGCCAAAAACCCAGGTAACCTCTCTTTCAAAAGCTGGTGGTATTCAATGTCAATACCACCAGCTTTTGCAAGAGGGGTTACCTGGGTTTTTGGCCCGTGCGAGGCGGCCATGTAGGGAAACCTACCAAACCCACACATTTCTGACAAGTAGACACCCGGGGGCTTCCAAGGAGGTATGGCTTGCGTGGATCCTCCAACGTTCCTTTACCCAGAATCCCTTGCAAACCTCAATTTTTGCAGGAAAAATCATTTTTTACACACTTTTTTTTGCGTGGGAAAGCGTGGCGTCACTATGCTCACACAAATTTCCTCCCACCCTGCGTTCCCCCAGGTCTCCCGATAAAAATGGTACCTCACTTGCGTGGGTAGGCATAGTGGCGGCAACAGGAAAAGGTCCAAATCGTACGGTGGAGACATTACAATAACCAATAGCAAGATTACCTTCTTTTTTTAGGGGGGGGGGACTGAGTTATTGGACCGGGGCTCGGCGGGCATCTTTGGTAACTACCAAACCCAAACATTTCTGAAAACTAGACACCCGGGGGAGTCTGGGGAGGTATGGCATGCGTGGGTCCCCCAATGTTTTCCTACCCAGAAATCCCTGCAAACCATAAATTTAGGTTAAAAAAACAGTTTTCCATGCATTTTTGCGTGGGATCGCCGTGTCGGCACAAATGTCCTACCACCCTGCGTTCCCATTGTTCTCCCGAATAAAATGATACCTCACTTGTGTGGGTGGGCCAAAGGCCTGTGACTAAGGCAGGGGGGCTTAATTTGCAACACTGAAATACTACTTTTTTCAACATTCATTTTTGGCCTGTTCTGCTTTGGGGCACCCACACAAGTGAGGTATCCTTTTACTCGGGAGAACAGGGGGAGCGCTGGGTGGTAGGACATTTTTGCCGGCACGGTGATCCCACGCAAAAAAGTTTGGAAAAGTGATTATTTTACCTAATTTTAAGGTTTGCAAGGTGGTCTGGGTAGGAAAACGTTCGGGGACCCACGCATGCCATACCTCCCTGGACTCCCCCGGGGGTCTACTTTTCAGATCTGTTTGGGTTTGGTACTTTCCAAAGAATACCACCGAGCCATGGGCCAAAAACTCAGGTGCCCCCCCCAAAAATGTAGGTTGTTTAGCAATTTGGTATTGTAAATTCACCACCGTACAATTTGAACCATTTCCTTTCGCAGCCACTATGCCTACCCACGCAAGTGAGGTACCATTTTTCTCGGGAGACCTGGGGGAACGCTGGGTGGGTGGAAATTTGTTGATCCACGCAGATTCCGGAACTTTCCACCACAGAAATGTGAGGAAAATGCGTTTTTTTTCCAATTTCTTAGCTTTGCAAGGGATTCTGGGTAAGAGAACCTGGGGGTAGGCAGTCGAGGCACCCCATCCTGAATTCCCCTGGGTGTCTACTTTTTAAAAATATATAGGTTTGCTAGGTTTCCCTGGGTGCCGGCAGAGCTAGGGTTCAAAAACAAAAGGTAGTCTCTTTGCCCAAAAAGGCCACAATTTCACAGAAAAATTGAGTTGTGACCACGTTGCGTTTTGCGCTGTTTCCTGTCGCAGCCACTATGCCTACCCACGCAAGTGAGATACCATTTTTCTCGGGAGACCTGGGGGAACACTGGGTGGGTGGAAATTTGTTGATCCACGCAGATTCCGGAACTTTCCACCACAGAAATGTGAGGAAAATGTGTTTTTTTTTTCCAATTTCTTAGCTTTGCAAGGGATTCTGGGTAAGAGAACCTGGGGGTAGGCAGTCGAGTCACCCCATCCTGAATTCCCCTGGGTGTCTACTTTTCAAAAATATATAGGTTGGCTAGGTTTCCCTGGGTGCCGGCAGAGCTAGGGTTCAAAAACAAAAGGTAGTCTCTTTGCCCAAAAAGGCCACAATTTCACAGAAAAATTGAGTTGTGACCACGTTGCGTTTTGCGCTGTTTCCTGTCGCAGCCACTATGCCTACCCACGCAAGTGAGGTACCATTTTTCTCGGGAGCCCTGGGGGAACGCCGGGTGGGTGGAAATTTGTTGATCCACGCAGATTCCGGAACTTTCCACCACAGAAATGTGAGGAAAATGAGTTTTTTTTTCCAATTTCTTAGCTTTGCAAGGGATTCTGGGTAAGAGAACCTGGTGGTAGGCAGTCGAGGCACCCCATCCTGAATTCCCCTGGGTGTCTACTTTTCAAAAATATATAGGTTTTCTAGGTTTCCCTGGGTGCCGGCAGAGCTAGGGTTCAAAAACAAAAGGTAGTCTCTTTGCCCAAAAAGGCCACAATTTCACAGAAAAATTGAGTTGTGACCACGTTGTGGTTTGCGCTGTTTCCTGTCGCAGCCACTATGCCTACCCACGCAAGTGAGATACCATTTTTCTCAGGAGACCTGGGGGAACGCTGGGTGGGTGGAAATTTGTTGATCTACGCAGATTCCGGAACTTTCCACCACAGAAATGTGAGGAAAATGTGTTTTTTTTTTCCAATTTCTTAGCTTTGCAAGGGATTCTGGGTAAGAGAACCTGGGGGTAGGCAGTCGAGTCACCCAATCCTAAATTCCCCTGGGTGTCTACTTTTCAAAAATATATAGGTTTGCTAGGTTTCCCTGGGTGCCGGCAGAGCTAGGGTTCAAAAACAAAAGGTAGTCTCTTTGCCCAAAAAGGCCACAATTTCACAGAAAAATTGAGTTGTGACCACGTTGCGTTTTGCGCTGTTTCCTGTCGCAGCCACTATGCCTACCCACGCAAGTGAGGTACCATTTTTCTCGGGAGACCTGGGGGAACGCTGGGTGGGTGGAAATTTGTTGATCCACGCAGATTCCGGTACTTTCCACCACAGAAATGTGAGGAAAATGCGTTTTTTTTTTCCAATTTCTTAGCTTTGCAAGGGATTCTGGGTAAGAGAACCTGGGGGTAGGCAGTCGAGTCACCCCATCCTGAATTCCCCTGGGTGTCTACTTTTCAAAAATATATAGGTTTGCTAGGTTTCCCTGGGTGCCGGCAGAGCTAGGGTTCAAAAACAAAAGGTAGTCTCTTTGCCCAAAAAGGCCACAATTTCACAGAAAAATTGAGTTGTGACCACGTTGCGTTTTGCGCTGTTTCCTGTCGCAGCCACTATGCCTACCCACGCAAGTGAGGTACCATTTTTCTCGGGAGACCTGGGGGAACGCTGGGTGGGTGGAAATTTGTTGATCCACGCAGATTCCGGTACTTTCCACCACAGAAATGTGAGGAAAATGCGTTTTTTTTTTCCAATTTCTTAGCTTTGCAAGGGATTCTGGGTAAGAGAACCTGGGGGTAGGCAGTCGAGGCACCCCATCCTGAATTCCCCTGGGTGTCTACTTTTTAAAAATATATAGGTTTGCTAGGTTTCCCTGGATGCCGGCAGAGCTAGGGTTCAAAAACAAAAGGTAGTCTCTTTGCCCAAAAAGGCCACAATTTCACAGAAAAATTGAGTTGTGACCATGTTGCGTTTTGCGCTGTTTCCTGTCGCAGCCACTATGCCTACCCACGCAAGTGAGGTACCATTTTTCTCGGGAGACCTGGGGGAACGCTGGGTGGATGGAAATTTGTTGATCCACGCAGATTCCGGAACTTTCCACCACAGAAATGTGAGGAAAATGTGTTTTTTTTCCCAATTTCTTAGCTTTGCAAGGGATTCTGGGTAAGAGAACCTGGGGGTAGGCAGTCGAGTCACCCCATCCTGAATTCCCCTGGGTGTCTACCTTTCAAAAATATATAGGTTTGCTAGGTTTACCTGGGTGCCGGCAGAGCTAGTGTTCAAAAACAAAAGGTAGTCTCTTTGCCCAAAAAGGCCACAATTTCACAGAAAAATTGAGTTGTGACCACGTTGCGTTTTGCGCTGTTTCCTGTCGCAGCCACTATGCCTACCCACGCAAGTGAGATACCATTTTTCTCGGGAGACCTGGGGGAACGCTGGGTGGGTGGAAATTTGTTGATCCACGTAGATTCCGGAACTTTCCACCACAGAAATGTGAGGAAAATGTGTTTTTTTTTCCGATTTCTTAGCTTTGCAAGGGATTCTGGGTAAGAGAACCTGGGGGTAGGCAGTCGAGTCACCCCATCCTAAATTCCCCTGGGTGTCTACTTTTCAAAAATATATAGGTTTGCTAGGTTTCCCTGGGTGCCGGCAGAGCTAGGGTTAAAAAACAAAAGGTAGTCTCTTTGCCCAAAAAGGCCACAATTTCACAGAAAAATTGAGTTGTGACCACGTTGCGTTTTGCGCTGTTTCCTGTCACAGCCACTATGCCTACCCACGCAAGTGAGATACCATTTTTCTCGGGAGACCTGGGGAAACGCTGGGTGGGTGGAAATTTGTTGATCCACGCAGATTCCGGAACTTTCCACCACAGAAATGTGAGGAAAATGTGTTTTTTTTCCCAATTTCTTAGCTTTGCAATGATTCTGGGTAAGAGAACCTGGGGGTAGGCAGTCGAGTCACCCCATCCTGAATTCCCCTGGGTGTCTACTTTTCAAAAATATATAGGTTTGCTAGGTTTCCCTGGGTGCCGGCAGAGCTAGGGTTCAAAAACAAAAGGTAGTCTCTTTGCCCAAAAAGGCCACAATTTCACAGAAAAATTGAGTTGTGACCACGTTGCGTTTTGCGCTGTTTCCTGTCGCAGCCACTATGCCTACCCACGCAAGTGAGGTACCATTTTTCTCGGGAGACCTGGGGGAACGCTGGGTGGGTGAAAATTTGTTGATCCACGCAGATTCCGGAACTTTCCACCACAGAAATGTGAGGAAAATGAGTTTTTTTTTCCAATTTCTTAGGTTTGCAAGGGATTCTGGGTAAGAGAACCTGGTGGTAGGCAGTCGAGGCACCCCATCCTGAATTCCCCTGGGTGTCTACTTTTCAAAAATATATAGGTTTTCTAGGTTTCCCTGGGTGCCGGCAGAGCTAGGGTTCAAAAACAAAAGGTAGTCTCTTTGCCCAAAAAGGCCACAATTTCACAGAAAAATTGAGTTGTGACCACGTTGTGTTTTGCGCTGTTTCCTGTCGCAGCCACTATGCCTACCCACGCAAGTGAGATACCATTTTTCTCGGGAGACCTGGGGGAACGCTGGGTGGGTGGAAATTTGTTGATCTACGCAGATTCCGGAACTTTCCACCACAGAAATGTGAGGAAAATGTGTTTTTTTTTTCCAATTTCTTAGCTTTGCAAGGGATTCTGGGTAAGAGAACCTGGGGGTAGGCAGTCGAGTCACCCCATCCTGAATTCCCCTGGGTGTCTACTTTTCAAAAATATATAGGTTTGCTAGGTTTCCCTGGGTGCCGGCAGAGCTAGGGTTCAAAAACAAAAGGTAGTCTCTTTGCCCAAAAAGGCCACAATTTCACAGAAAAATTGAGTTGTGACCACGTTGCGTTTTGCGCTGTTTCCTGTCGCAGCCACTATGCCTACCCACGCAAGTGAGGTACCATTTTTCTCGGGAGACCTGGGGGAACGCTGGGTGGGTGGAAATTTGTTGATCCGCGCAGATTCCGGTACTTTCCACCACAGAAATGTGAGGAAAATGCGTTTTTTTTTTCCAATTTCTTAGCTTTGCAAGGGATTCTGGGTAAGAGAACCACGGGGGGTAGGCAGTCGAGGCACCCCATCCTGAATTCCCCTGGGTGTCTACTTTTCAAAAATATATAGGTTTGCTAGGTTTCCCTGGATGCCGGCAGAGCTAGGGTTCAAAAACAAAAGGTAGTCTCTTTGCCCAAAAAGGCCACAATTTCACAGAAAAATTGAGTTGTGACCACGTTGCGTTTTGCGCTGTTTCCTGTCGCAGCCACTATGCCTACCCACGCAAGTGAGGTACCATTTTTCTCGGGAGACCTGGGGGAACGCTGGGTGGGTGGAAATTTGTTGATCCACGCAGATTCCGGAACTTTCCACCACAGAAATGTGAGGAAAATGTGTTTTTTTTCCCAATTTCTTAGCTTTGCAAGGGATTCTGGGTAAGAGAACCTGGGGGTAGGCAGTCGAGTCACCCCATCCTGAATTCCCCTGGGTGTCTACCTTTCAAAAATATATAGGTTTGCTAGGTTTACCTGGGTGCCGGCAGAGCTAGTGTTCAAAAACAAAAGGTAGTCTCTTTGCCCAAAAAGGCCACAATTTCACAGAAAAATTGAGTTGTGACCACGTTGCGTTTTGCTCTGTTTCCTGTCGCAGCCACTATGCCTACCCACGCAAGTGAGATACCATTTTTCTCGGGAGACCTGGGGGAACGCTGGGTGGGTGGAAATTTGTTGATCCACGTAGATTCCGGAACTTTCCACCACAGAAATGTGAGGAAAATGTGTTTTTTTTTCCGATTTCTTAGCTTTGCAAGGGATTCTGGGTAAGAGAACCTGGGGGTAGGCAGTCGAGTCACCCCATCCTGAATTCCCCTGGGTGTCTACTTTTCAAAAATATATAGGTTTGCTAGGTTTCCCTGGGTGCCGGCAGAGCTAGGGTTCAAAAACAAAAGGTAGTCTCTTTGCCCAAAAAGGCCACAATTTCACAGAAAAATTGAGTTGTGACCACGTTGCGTTTTGCGCTGTTTCCTGTCGCAGCCACTATGCCTACCCACGCAAGTGAGGTACCATTTTTCTCGGGAGACCTGGGGGAACGCTGGGTGGGTGGAAATTTGTTGATCCACGCAGATTCCGGAACTTTCCACCACAGAAATGTGAGGAAAATGCGTTTTTTTTCCAATTTCTTAGCTTTGCAAGGGATTCTGGGTAAGAGAACCTGGGGGTAGGCAGTCGAGGCACCCCATCCTGAATTCCCCTGGGTGTCTACTTTTTAAAAATATATAGGTTTGCTAGGTTTCCCTGGGTGCCGGCAGAGCTAGGGTTCAAAAACAAAAGGTAGTCTCTTTGCCCAAAAAGGCCACAATTTCACAGAAAAATTGAGTTGTGACCACGTTGCGTTTTGCGCTGTTTCCTGTCGCAGCCACTATGCCTACCCACGCTAGTGAGGTACCATTTTTCTCGGGAGACCTGGGGGAACGCTGGGTGGGTGGAAATTTGTTGATCCACGCAGATTCCGGAACTTTCCACCACAGAAATGTGAGGGAAATGCGTTTTTTTTTCCAATTTCTTAGCTTTGCAAGGGATTCTGGGTAAGAGAACCTGGGGGTAGGCAGTCGAGTCACCCCATCCTGAATTCCCCTGGGTGTCTACTTTTCAAAAATATATAGGTTTGCTAGGTTTCCCTGGGTGCCGGCAGAGCTAGGGTTCAAAAACAAAAGATAATCTCTTTGCCCAAAAAGGCCACAATTTCACAGAAAAATTGAGTTGTGACCACGTTGCGTTTTGCGCTGTTTCCTGTCGCAGCCACTATGCCTACCCACGCAAGTGAGATACCATTTTTCTCGGGAGACCTGGGGGAATGCTGGGTGGGTGGAAATTTGTTGATCCACGCAGATTCCGGAACTTTCCACCACAGAAATGTGAGGAAAATGTGTTTTTTTTTCCAATTTCTTAGCTTTGCAAGGGATTCTGGGTAAGAGAACCTGGGGATAGGCAGTCGAGTCACCCCATCCTGAATTCCCCTGGGTGTCTACTTTTCCAAAATATATAGGTTTGCTAGGTTTCCCTGGGTGCCGGCAGAGCTAGGGTTCAAAAACAAAAGGTAGTCTCTTTGCCCAAAAAGGCCACAATTTCACAGAAAAATTGAGTTGTGACCACGTTGCGTTTTGCGCTGTTTCCTGTCGCAGCCACTATGACTACCCACGCAAGTGAGATACCATTTTTCTCGGGAGACCTGGGGGAACGCTGGGTGGGTGGAAATTTGTTGATCCACGCAGATTCCGGAACTTTCCACCACAGAAATGTGAGGAAAATGTGTTTTTTTTCCGATTTCTTAGCTTTGCAAGGGATTCTGGGTAAGAGAACCTGGGGGTAGGCAGTCGAGTCACCCCATCCTGAATTCCCCTGGGTGTCTACTTTTAAAAAATATATAGGTTGGCTAGGTTTCCCTGGGTGCCGGCAGAGCTAGGGTTCAAAAACAAAAGGTAGTCTCTTTGCCCAAAAAGGCCACAATTTCACAGAAAAATTGAGTTGTGACCACGTTGCGTTTTGCGCTGTTTCCTGTCGCAGCCACTATGCCTACCCACGCAAGTGAGATACCATTTTTCTCGGGAGATCTGGGGGAACGCTGGGTGGGTGGAAATCTGGTGATCCACGCAGATCTCAGAACTTTCCACCACAGAAATGTGAGGAAAATGTGTTTTTTTTCCAATTTCTTAGCTTTGCAAGGGATTCTGGGTAAGAGAACCTGGGAGTAGGCAGTCGAGTCACCCCATCCTGAATTCCCCTGGGTGTCTAGTTTTCAAAAATGTATAGGTTTGCTAGGTTTCCCTATGTGCTGGCAGAGCTAGGACTCAAAAACAAAAGGTGGTCTCTTTGTCCAAATAGCACAAGATTTCACTGGGAAATTGAGGTGCAACCGCGTTGCGTTTTGCGCTGTTTCGTGTTGCAGCCACTATGCCTACCCACGCAAGTGAGGTATCATTTTTCTCAGGAGACCTGGGGAAACGCTGGGTGGGTGGAAATTTGTTAATCCACGCAGATTCCAGAACTTTCCACCACAGAAATATGAGGAAAATGTGTTTTTTTGGTCATAATTTTAGCTTTGCAAGGGATTCTGGGTAACAAAACCTGGGGGTAGGCAGACGAGTCACCCCATCCTGAATTCCCCTGGGTGTCTAGTTTTCAAAAATGTATAGGTTTGCTAGGTTTCCCTATGTGCTGGCAGAGCTAGGACTCAAAAACAAAAGGTAGTCTCTTTGTCCAAATAGCACAAGATTTCACTGGGAAATTGAAGTGCAACCACGTTGCATTTTGAGCTGTTTCGTGTCGCAGCCACTATGCCTACCCACGCAAGTGAGGTACCATTTTTCTCGGGAGACCTGGGGGAACGCTGGGTGGGTGGAAGTTTGTTGATCCACGCAGATTCCAGAACTTTACACTACAGAAATGTGAGGAAAATGTGTTTTTTTCCCAATTTCTTAGATTTGCAAGGGATTCTGGGTAAGAGAACCTGGGGGTAGGCAGTCGAGTCACCCCATCCTGAATTCCCCTGGGTGTCTAGTTTTCAAAAATGTATAGGTTTGCTAGGTTTCCCTATGTGCTGGCAGAGCTAGGACTCAAAAACAAAAGGTAGTCTCTTTGTCCAAATAGCACAAGATTTCACTGGGAAATTGAAGTGCAACCACGTTGCATTTTGAGCTGTTTCGTGTCGCAGCCACTATGCCTACCCACGCAAGTGAGGTACCATTTTTCTCGGGAGACCTGGGGGAACGCTGGGTGGGTGGAAGTTTGTTGATCCACGCAGATTCCAGAACTTTACACTACAGAAATGTGAGGAAAATGTGTTTTTTTTGTCAAATTCTAAACTTTGCAAGGGATTCTGGGTAACAAAGCCTGGTGGTAGGCAGTCGAGTCACCCCATCCTGAATTCCCCAGGGTGTCTACTTTCCAAAAATGTATAGGTTTGCTAGGTTTCCCTAGGTGCCGGCAGAGCTAGGGTGCAAAAACTACAGGTAGGCACTTTGCCATAAAAGGGTCAATTTGTAACTGCAAAATTGAGGTGTGACCACGTTGCATTTTGCGCCGTTTCCTATCGCAGGCACAAGGCCGACCCACAAAAGTGAGGTACCGTTTTTATCGGGAGACTTCGGGTAATTCAGATTTGTAAATCAACTGTTATTACCAAATGAGCTTTCTAGCATTTCTCCCTTTCAATGACAGACAATGTGTAAAAAAAAAATGTTTTTGAAAAATGACCAATAATTCTCAAGCTAGTATGGGTATTCCCAATTTTGAAAATGTGCAATTATATACTGTTTCTGAACTCTATATTTTGTACCCAAATCAGAAATACATAGGTGTCTTTCATACAGATTTTTCCATGTATACATTTTCTAAGACAAAGTGCTCTATACCCAGTAAAAGAAAAAAAACCATTGCAAGTTGCTGCTCAGTTTTTGGATCTGGGTTCGTTGGGTTCTTGGTGAAACTACAAGTCCTATATATCCCCACAACCAGGAAGGTCTAACGGATGTAACAGTATATTGCTTTCCAAGAGCTGTCAAGATTAGAAAAAGTTATAGGTGAAAACGTTGAGACAAAAGGCTGTTTTTTTCAACAAATTTTCTATTATTCCAAGATTTAACTGTTACTTTCGATAAAGAATTCTTCATGGATTTAGACAAATGACCCCTTTCTGAATTCAGAATTTTGTTTACTTTCCGAAAATGTACAGCCTTCTAGGATCCATTATTGCTTTCAAACTCTTTTCTACCATTAATTGGAAGGAGGTGGAAAGCTCTAAAAATAGCAAAAATAGGCTATGTCCCAGAAAAATGCCAAAACTGTGTGAAAAATGTTGGTTCCCTGACAAAAGACTGTCATTCCCTGAAAGCTGAGAAAACGGAGATTTCAGCCCCACAAACCCTTTTTTGATACCATTTTCAGGGAAAAACCCAGAGGCTTTCATTTGCAGCCCGTTTTTCCCATTTTTCTGAAAAAAACAAAAAAATCACTATATTTTGGTTAATTTCTGGGACCCCTCCAAGGGAATCCACAAACCCTGGGCGCCTTTGAAATCCACATGATGTTGGAAGAAAAGGACGCAAATTTGGCGTGGATAGCTTATGTGGTCAAAAAGTTACAGGGGCCTAAGCGCGCACTACCCCAAATAGCCAAAAAAGGGCTCAGCACAGGAGGGGAAAAGGCCCAGCAGCGAAGGGGTTAAGGTTGCTTATATTTGACTCCTACAGATATTTCGAATTTTATTTGCTCTTTCAAATGAAGCCCGGTACAACAGAGCATAAAATGTATGTGTTAGAAATGGCCCTTTTGCAGGGTCCTCCTCAATCTTTTTGCTTCTTCCTCCCTTGTTTTTCCTGACCTGTGGTTGTTGGCAATAGGACTCTGGGCTCTTTACCACTGCTGATCAGTGCTAAAGTGCATATGCTCTCTGTATAAATTATTATTGGGATTGGTTACCCATGATAGGCATATTTGTTTGACCAGTAAGTCCCTAGTAGATTCCACTAAGTGTGCCAGGGTTCGTGATTCAAATGCTACTAGTGGGCCTGCAGCACTGATTGTGTCACCCACATGAGTACCCCTAAAATGGAGTCTCAGGCCTGCCACCACAGTGCTTGTGGGCAGTTGCTAACTGCCATGCTGACCTGACCAGTGTCCCCACTGGCCAGGCCTAACCCTTCCCTTTCTGTGCACATTGGACACCCCTGTGGAAGGCCCAAGGTACACCCCTGGGCAGGGTGCAGTGTATGTGAAAGGTAGAGAATGTACTAATGTAGGTGACATGCTCTGATAGTGAAATACTGCCAATTTCGTGTTTCACTATTGAAAGGCTATCTTGCCCATAGGCTATAGTGGGGAATGCTGTGGATAATGTTTACCTGCATATCTTCCCATAGGAACAAGATAGAAAATTAAAGTCTGGGATCCCTGAACTAAGAATTTATTAACACATCTTTTAGGAAGGATGTTTTTTAAATCCTGTGTTTGAAAACAGCACTTTTAGAAAGTGGCTGTATTCTTATCTGACCTTTCTGTGTGCCTTGGCCTGTTTGTGAATTGACTGTCTGGTTTGTGAGTGGCAGGGGCTGGTTGGCTCCAAGGAACTGAGTAAGTCAGACCTAGGGTAAATAGGTGCATCTCCATCTTGAGTGGTGGGAGCCTGCCTTCCACAATGCTGGTTCCACCTCCTGCTGGGCAGCTGACAACCCTGCCCCTCTCTCTAAAAGGAATGAAGAAGTCAGGAAAACAACATGCTCCAGGACTGACCAGAACTGGGTTGGACTAGGCCAAGGCCTCTCTGCTATCAGAGAACAAAGAGAATTTTGGCATAAAAAGGGATGCCCAGACCTCAGAAAATTAGATCATCCTGGAATCAAGAAGGGACCTCTGCCAAGGAGAAAGCTGGAAGACTGAAGAGGAAGGACTGTCCTGTTGTGTGGTTGTGGGCTCACCTGCAGTTGCTTTTCTGCGAACGAGAGGGGAAGGACTTTGCTGTTGCTGTGTCCCCTTGCTTGAAGAGATCCCCAAGGGCCTGAAAAGAGCTGGCCTCCTGTTAAGAAGTCCCAGGAACAAAAGGACTTCACCCCCAGCTTCTTCCCTGAACACTGCTGGGCGAGTTCAGCCCTTCCTATAGTGCTTGAGCCAGTTGTGGGGCCTCTGGAAGTTGTTGCCTGCTGTTTGGGGAGCTGGACAAGAAGTAGAACAGATTTGAAGGCATCGCTCACTTGCGGAGTGCATCGTCAACAGTGGGAACATCGTCTCAGTGCCAACACATCGAGGGGCCTCGAAAGGAGAAGATCAACGCTGCGCATCGTCGCTGTACGGAAGATCGTCGCTGTCCCAAAGATCATTGCATTGTGCCTGTGCGAGACGCTTCCTACCGAACCTGCCCACCGGAATCCATACAAGGAATCACATCCCTCTCCACACAGACCGGATTCATCGCAACACGCCTGCTGCGTGCAGCGGGGTTGTCGCATCACCTCCCCAGGGTCTCAGGAGTAAGCATGGGCGAATTTTGCGAATCTGCAGTCCGCGAATTTGCGTATTCGTGACGTGAATTCGCAATCCGCAAAATCCGCGAACTCTCGCGAATGTGTGGATTTTTTTTGTGTTCGCAAGGGTTTCTGCCAGTTCGCGAGGGTTTTATACCAGTTCGCAATTGCGAACTTACTTGTCAGCTCGCAACGGTCGCAACTATGTTGTTTCTACGGATCACTGAAATAATATCGACGGACACAATATCGACTTGCCAGAATATCGTGGACAAAATATCGACAGTCAAAATATCGAGTTTGTATCTACAAACAGGTAAGTACAAAAATATCGAGTACAAAATATCGTTAACAATAATATAGATGTAAAAAATATCGACTTTATTAAAAACAGTGTTAAATTAAATTAATATTAAATTTAAATTACTAAAATATACTTAAAACTACTTAAATTAAATTATAATAATTAAATAATAAATGAAAATAATAAAAATAATTTTTTACAATCTTATTAGTTGACCCTGAACCCTAAAAATACCCCTTTACCCAAAAACCCCAAACTGACCCTGAACCCTAAAAATAACCCTTTACCCAAAAACCCAAAACTGACCATGAACCCTAAAAATGCCCCTTTACCCAAAAACTGAAAACTGACCCTGAACCCTAAAAATACCCCTTTACCCAAGAACTGAAAACTGACCCTGAACCCTAAAAATACCCCTTTACCCATGAACTGAAAACTGACCCTGAACCCTAAAAATACCCCTTTACCCATGAACTGAAAACTGACCCTGAACCCTAAAAATACCCCTTTACCCATGAACTGAAAACTGACCCTGAACCCTAAAAATGCCCCTTTACCCAAAAACTGAAAACTGACCCTGAACCCCAAAAATACCCCTTTACCCTAAAACTGAAAACTGACCCTGAACCCCAAAAATACCCCTTTACCCTAAAACTGAAAACTGACCCTGAACCCTAAAAATGCTCCTTTACCCAAAATGTATCAATATTATTTAATTACCAATTAATTATTAATTAACAATAACAATAAAGTAAATATATTAGAACATTAGCTGTAATTATTTTAATAATTAATATTATTTTTTCCAAATTAATTACTTAAAAATAACACAAAATTAAATATATTAAAAATGTACTCTAATTAATGTAATTAACTAATTACAAATAATTAATTAACAATTAATTACTAATACAAAATATGTTCAAAATTATATTAAATAATTAACTAATTAATATTAATTAATTATCAATTAATTATTAATTAAAAATATTAACAAACATATATTAATTAATTAATTATTATTAAATTACTTCCCACCCTATTCCCCTATAAACCCACAACCCGCTACAGAATTACATTACGCAATTATTATAAAAACAAAAGTCATTTAATAAAATATTTTATAACATTAATACACACTATTCACACATATTATTACATAAAAATACACTATAAAATATTATATATTATTAAAAATTCGATATTTTTGCTATCTATATTTTATACAGTCGATATTACTTCACTAACCTGAAAAACGATATTTTTGTAGTCGATATTATGTCCAGTCGATATTATGTCCAGTCTATATTTAAAACTCGATATTATGTCCAGTCGATATTTTGGAGTCGATATTTTGTCTGTACACCTGTTTCTACATCTGGTTCATCATCACAGGTTCACAGCACCCTCCCCACTGCCACCCTCTGCTTCACCCATGCCACCCTCTGGTACATCACTGCCACCCTCTCGTTCATCACTAGATTATGGGGGGGAAAGCAAGCACACCTGCCCTGCTTCAACTGACATGAATTAATTTGGGGTTGATTTATTAATGTGTCACTGAATTTAAACTTCCAGTCTGGCACCTGCTTCCTTATCTGTAATTTGCTTCTGTTTTTTCCCAGGACCTTTGTGGCCTACTTGTAGCTATTCTATGAGCCTGCTGTGAGGGTCGGAGTAGGGTCATAGAATAGTTGCAAGTAGGCAACTGAACTCTGGAGGGGCCCCTCAGGAAGCACTACAGAGAATGGTTAGTAATGATGAGTTTGAACTTTTGCACCTGCTGGGTGCTTTCACTTTTGCAACACTCGTTTTTCTGCAATTTGGCAGTCACATACTGTATTTTTATCATTTTTATCATTACAGCGGGTGCTGCTTGAAGCAGCACCCGCCGCAATGATAAAAATGTAAGTTGTGCCTTTGCATAAACAAAGTGTCAGGCACCGCGCGGTGCCTGCCGCTTTGTGCAGGCAAATGCAGGGGGGTACCATAGGTACCCCCCCCATGTGCACCCCCCACCCCCCCTTCACCTCTGGGGGCCCACAACGGGCCCCCAAACAAAAATCTGTATGCTTTTGCACGTCGGAAATGCCGCAGTGAAAAAGGCATGTTATGTTATGTTATGTTATGTTATTTTATTTATAAAGCGCGTAGCTGCCACAGCCAAGTGGCGTCCCAGCGCTATGATGGACAGTACAACACAACACAATGAAGGACCAAACCAGAAACAAAGACTATTTAACCGAGGTGAAAAGAAATGTCTTCACGGCTTTCCTAAAAGGTAGCAGGTCAGGAATGGAACGAATGTTAACAGGAAGTGAGTTCCATAGTTCTGCTGCCAGAACACCAAAAGAACGGCCGCCAATTCTGGCTTTTTTAAAGCGAGGAATCTTAGCCAGAAATTGTCCAGTAGAGCGTAATGTTCTGGCCGGGGTGTAGTAGACGATAGCTTGAGCAAGAATGGGGGGCGATGCAGCCTTTAGGATCTTAAACACCAGGCATAAGGCTTTAAACTTGATCCTCTGCCCAACGGGCAGCCAATGTAGATCGGAGATGGCACGCCTGGCAGAGCAAAATTTAGGCAAACCGATCAACATTCTGGCTGCCGCGTTCTGCACACGTTGTAACCGAGTTAGTTCAGCTTGGTTGACACCTAGAAGAAGGGAGCTGGCATAGTCCAATCTGGACAAAATCACAGCTTGGAGAATAAGTTGCCTAGTAGAGGCATCGAAAAACTTAAAAATAGGTCTAAGGCTCCGAAGAGCCCCAAAACAGGTCCCCGCAACTCTTTTCGTGTGGGGGGTAAATGATAAATTTGAGTCCAGCCAGATACCCAAATTCTTTACCTCTGTCACCGGAGTGGGTGCTCGGCCCAATTCCTCTGGCCACCAACAGTCGCCCCATAGTTGAGCCTGTTTGCCCAGGATTAAGACTTCAGTTTTAGAAGCATTGAGTTGGAGACAGTTATCTGTCATCCAACTAGCCACGTCCTTATGGGCCGCCTGGAACTTAGAGGCTTCAATCATGGTGTCCCCATTTAGTGCCACCGCAAGCTGAGTGTCATCAGCGTAAGACACTATGGTTAGACCCCATTTTTTTGCGACCGCAGCCAGCGGCTGCACATATAAATTAAATAGGGTCGGGCTCAATGCCGAACCCTGCGGAACCCCTTGAGGGATATAGCAGGAAACGGATTCAAATGGGGGGGTAGAAACCTTAAAGGTACGCTCAGTCAAAAAAGAGTGAAACCATTCGAGAGCTGTGCTCTCCACACCAGCCTCTTTTAAACGTTGGACAAGGATAGTGTGGGAAACAGTGGGGGAAAAGGAGGGGCTATTAAGAAACGGAAGAGACAATATAACAATAAGGGTAAAAATACCGGGAGGGCATCTAAAACAGCTAGAATAGATGGAGCATCTGTATTGTTGAATTCCAACGGTGGAGGGAGCTTACCTGGTAACGATATTTCTATGGATAAAATAGCAACCCTACTAAAATCGATTATTTTCCCTCTAGAGGCCAAACTAGATAGGCTTGATTTCAGAATGTCTAATATAGAGAAATCAACTGCTATACTTTTAGCTAACTCCTCCAAGCCTAATAGTTCTGGTCTCCCTCCTAGCATGCCTACCCCCCAAATTATTCCTCCTACTACTGTGCCCCAAATTCCTGTTTCAACGACCACAAGCATCCAACCTGTTCCCCAAGTTTCTAGCTCGGTTAGCCTAGTTGCCTCTCAGAATATCCAAGGCCCCCCCCCAGGTTTGTATATCCCACCCGCACTTATGTCTATCGATACCCAAGGGCCCCCACCCGAAGATCTCAAAACTCCAAGAATTAGACGGCCTGACCTTCCACCGGAGGCCAACCGGTTTATGGTAACTCTGGCAGGAGCACCTCCATTAGATAGGGGTGAAACTGAAACCTTTAACTCCCTTAAAAACCAAGTTATAAAATGGCTTAATTGGAACCGACCCTTACCGGCACACCTGCATAATGAAGTCATCATGGTGAGGAGGGTACCATGGATTGGTAAAACCCCCAAATCCATTAAGGGAGACTGTATCACTGTCAGTTTTAGAGACCCACGTACAGTGTCTTACATATGTGCGGGTGTTAATAGGTCACTAGATTCCACTATCCAGATTCTCCCTGTTTCCTTTTTCTTCCCACCCCCTATTAACCCCATGTACTATGATGGAAGCAATGAATGGACTAGGGTTGAACGTAGGGGAAGGCCTTTTCGCCCAAGATACACCAGATTGCCCCCATTTCAGCCCCCGCAGAACACCTTCTGGGATTATAATCGATATAGTTGTCTCGATGGGCTTGAAGGAGTCGACTGACTACCCAGTGTTTCTATCACTGTTCCCCCTCTACCCATCGAGACTAATCCTGTCGATAGCGGGGCTACTGTGGAGTATTATACCTTACCAGTAACGGTTGGCAAAATAACTTCTGATCTACCCGATCTGATCCCCTTAACTCTCGATAAACCAACTAACCACCTTTCACCACTCGATGAGGCTATTGCTGATAGGGGATGTACAATGATTTCTCCCTTAGAAGAGATATCTACCCCAAGTGATCAAGGGTATTCCATGGTGAGCTGGAATATAGCTGGCTGGCGTCAGAGAGCTTCGGCTCTAGGGTGGAGGGAACTTATCTTTGGGTTTGATATTTTATGTTTACAGGAAACATGGTCCACTATAGACATTCATTTTGATGGTTTTGTTTCTTATAACTGTGTTGCCCAGGAATCTGTTATGGGGAGGGCAAAAGGGGGCCTGCTTGTTCTTATATCAGTTAATCTCCCGATAACTGTAGGTTCATATTCTACTGTTGGTACACATTCACAAATCCTGGAATTACAATCCAAAAAGGGTAGGAACACTTTACTTATCAATCATTACAATAACACATTTGATCCTACCAGCACCCTGGTTGTGGACGAACTGGAAGCCTTCCTAAATAATATCTGTAATAAATCCCACACATCTTACGATATCATATGGGGAGGGGACTTCAATATCAGAACGTGCCCGCACTCTCAAACCCCAGTTTGTGGGTTTGATGGGGATTCGGGGGAGTATTTAGCACATTTTCAACACACCCCATATGGGACTTCCCTTAATGGTCTTCTGTTAAAATTTGATTTAGTTATTCACCAACCAGCTCTTGATAAAATGGGCAACATTGTTCCAACGTTCAAAGGGAGGGATACTGAGTCGGTTATTGACCATTTGTTGATTTCAACCCTTTTGGTGCCATTCTGCACAGTGACAATAATTAAGGACTACTGTCTGAGCGATCATAATGCCCTAACTATGTCTATTCTTATCTGGGGCCCCAGAATTATGCCTACAGGTAGGGTTGTTGACAATATTGTTCCAAGTAGGCCTAATGGAACCCGGATAAAGTGGTGTATAGAAAAATCAGAAAAACTACATAGTGCAGTTGTGGTAGGTGGTTCCAGTCAGATATTTCGTTGTCTGGAAGTCAATGCCCTCCCTATGGGTATTATTGCGGATTTTGAGGATCTAGGCACTATTATTAATAGAATTTTTACTAACAATAAGATCAATTCTAGACGGGAAAAGGTTGGCTGGTTCGACCAAGCCTGTACAACAGCGCTAAAAACCCTTAAGCAAGCACTGTCCAATCTCCCAAGAGACAGGGAAGTGATTAAAACCTTGCGGTCCGATTATAACATAGAACTTAAACGCAGGAAAAACGAACTCCGGGAACAAGCCTGGGACAATCTGGATTGTGCTGCAGCTCTCCGGGACTGTAAATTGTTTTGGAGTACCATTAACGCCCCATTCCTCCAGAAAGAAGATTTCCCAGTACTTACCGCTTTAGTAAGCGAAGATAGCTGGGTCCGATATTTCGCAGGAATTTTTGACCCACCTGAGGAGTCTTATGATAAAATCTGTATGAATCCCCAGCTGACCCCGCAGACTTTGGGAATCACCATCCGAGAAGTAGCCACGGCAATTAATTCTAGTAAAGGAGGTAAAGCCCCGGGACCTGACGGGGTCCCGATAGATCTATACAAGCATGACCTGGCCCTTTGGAGCCCCCTATTGACCCAGGTCTTTAATGCTGCCACTGATTTCTCCACCCCGGCAACCTGGAGTGAATCCATTATAATCCCGATTTATAAGAAGGGAGATAGAGGGGAGGCCAAAAACTACCGTCCCATCTCCCTTTTAGATTCCTCCCTTAAAATCATGAGCCGGGTACTACTACTACGCCTGGAGGAGTGGGCGACCGATAACAATATCCTGGCACAATCCCAATATGGCTTTAGAAAGGGTTTGGGGACTATTGACCAGTGCGTCAACCTCAACCTTTTAATAGGTAAATATACCAAGGTCAAATCGGGCTCCTTATTTCTCTGTTTTGCGGACCTCTCCAGTGCCTTCGACCTGGTGAATCATTCCCTGCTGTGGACAACCCTTCTTGATATGGGAGCACCCTCAGCTATTATCTATTTCTTAGCTAGGTTATATTCCAACCTTACCACACAGATTCGATATGGACCAGCAGGAGAGTGTACGAGTAAGATTATGGTAAAATCAGGCATTAGGCAGGGGTGCGTATTGGCCCCCTTGCTTTTTTCCCTTTTTATTAATTCTATGGAACAAGAATTAAAACAGGTCCAAGCAGATGCACCACAAGCAGGTGGCCTACCAATTCCAGTGTTGTTATATGCGGACGACACTGTTTTATTATCTAGAACCCCAATCGGCCTCCAGCGGCTAATGAACTGTTTTTATGATTTTATTCAGGGCAGGAAACTCAAAATTAACAACTCTAAAACATTCATAATGGTCTTTGGCAAAAAGGTGAATCACCCTAAGTCTTTCTATTTTAAAGATAACAGAATTGAGGTTGTAGATAACTTCTGTTATCTGGGCATTACTTTTAACAGTCGGGGCTCATGGACACCTGAACAAACTAACATAAAAGCCAGGATGGGGAAGGCTACACTAGGTGTCTTCCGATTTGCCAATAAACTGGGCAGCCGACGGATTCCAGCAATGTTAAATATTTATAGACACAGATGTTCATCAATAGCACTTTATGGTTCAGGGGTATGGGGGTACGGATCTAACAAAGACTTGCAAATTCTGGAAAATTTGTTTCTGAAACGGCTACTTTGTTTACCCTCATCGGCATCTAACTATCTGGCCCACGAGGAACTAAGGTTGGACCATATAGCCGATTTAATCGAATTGAGACCTCTCCTGGTATGGAGGTCTATTTGGCTGAAGGACGAAACAAGTTTCACAAAGAGCATTATCAAAGATTGTTTGTCTTTGGATAATTTCAAGAATATACCATGGATAAAGTATGTGACCACTACTTTTAAAGAACTCTTTGATTTGGATGCACGCAAAGATCCCGAGATTGTAACCACTTTATCCAAAAAGGAGGTGAAAGAAGAATTTATGAGGGTAAAACTCGTTAAACGGAAAGCAGATACAAGTAACTACTCAACTCATGCTTTCTATTCCTCCCATGCAAACGAGGGTCCTGGTTTGCCTACCTATCTTAAAATAATCTACAGGCAATCTCACCAATTCGTCCTATCCAGATTTAGACTTGGTATTGTCCACAACCTTGTGGCCTTTCCAAAAATGAAAAATTATCCAACATCTGCCTGTCCATGTGATGGACTAACCAAGCAAAGTACCCTTCATTTTATGTTAATCTGCCCCCTTTATAAAGCCCTATGCATTGTTTATCTGAAACCGTTATTTAAAAAATACTCTGTGTCTTCCACTTCAAATGCCATGAAATTGTTATTTTCGCTTGCTAGCCCGGATTTGTGTTTTTTTATCGCAACCTTTATCCTGAAATCTGTTGCTGCAAGAAAAAGTATGGTTTTTTAGCTATTTTTTTCTGTTTTTTTATTACTTGTCTTCTGTTTGCCCTGAAAACAACCCATGATGATATGTACTTTCCCTGTGTAATGTTAAATGTATGATTTTATCTGTGTACTTTTATGACGTTTTTTTAAACTGTCGAATAAAGTTTATAAACTGAAACTGGGAAACAGTGTCGAAAGCGGCACTGAGATCCAAAAGGATCAGTGCCGCCATCTGCCCTAAGTCTAACAGCTTCCGCAGATGTTCTACCATAGCTAACAGGGCTGTCTCTGTACTATGGCCGGCGCGGAAGCCATTCTGAGAAGGATCTAAGACACCCAGATTTTGTAGATGACATGATAGAATTTTATTAGCATGAGCCTCGGCCAGCTTAGAGACCCAGGGGAGAAGAGAGATAGGCCTATAATGTTCTGGTTTAGTTGGGTCTAGAGTAGGCTTCTTTAAGATCGGGATAACCGTGGCCTGCTTCCATTTGACAGGTACAGTCCCAGAGGAAAAAGATAGCCTAATAAGGTCAAGCAAAGGAGGAAGGCAGACTTCAGCAAATTCATTAAATTGTGCAGGTCTCAAAGGGTCCGCAGGTGACCCTGACTTAACTTTCAGAACTAAAGATTTAAACTCTTCTTGAGATGGCTCAGGTATTGATGCGAGCGGCCTAATAGTCAGGTGTGTGGGGCATGAGTCACTATTTGGGCTGGTTGAGGAAGGAAAGGACCGGTAAATGGCCGCCACTTTCTCCACAAAGAAGGCTGCTAGTTCTTCACAGTGAGATTGAGAGCATTGTTCCATGCCTACTTGTTTCCTACTAGTCATATCTTTAATGACTTTAAAGATAAGTTTAGTAGGATTGGGATTATTTTTGAATTCTGAGGCATAGAAGGAGGCCCGGGCCTTGCAGATTGCATGATGGTAGCGCTTGATACTGGCCTGGTAACTCTGCTTGAGGACAGAGTCATATGTCCTGCGCCAGGCTCTTTCAGCCCTCTTACATGCCGTTTTGAGAAGCCTCAGAGAGTCGTCATACCACGGACTAGGTGGGCCAGGGCGAATTTTACTCCATCCAGCTGGAATAAGAGTATCCAATGCCTGAGTCAACCAGTCACAGAAGTAATCATACCCCGAAGAAACGTCAGTTGGAGGATCAGGTGGATGTTGCGCCAGAAGCTGATGAAAGTCAGCCAGCCTCAGTTTCCTCCAAGGACGTTTAAAGACTGTAGGGATCGTGCTTTTGAAAGGGGCCCTAATCGAAGAAATCTGTATTTCAATCAAATAGTGGTCGGTCCAGGCCATGGGTTTAGGTGGACAGGAGACAACCCCGGGGAGATTAGTCAGGAAAGGATCCAATAAGTGGCCGCCTACATGAGTCGGGTGAGTGACATGCTGGTACAGTTGTAAAGCCTCAAAGTCTGCGAGAAAGCTACTCGACGCAGCAGATAGAGGGGAGTCCAGATGAAGATTAAGATCCCCCACTATGCAGAAATTCGCCGATTTAAGGGCCAAGGAAGAAGCTGCTTCCGGTAGGGCGGTGCGGAAAGCAGCGTCAGGGCCGGGAGGTCTATAGATAAGAAGACCCGAGATGGTAAACTGAGAGTTTATAGAGATTGCGAAATGAGCGCTTTCACAACCCACTATATCCGTAGCCTTCCAGGAGCATGGGTAGCATGTCTTAACCATGGCCGCAATCCCGCCACCCCTCGAATCACGATGAAGAGTATACATAGTGTATTCCATAGGTAGCGCAAGATTGATTGCTGCCGTAGCATCGGCATGCAGCCACGTTTCAGTTAGAAAAAATACATCCGGCTTTTCATCCGTAAGTATGGAGAAAACATCCAGGTAGTGGCATACTAATGATCTAACATTAAGATGAAAGATTTTTAAAGTATTCAAACCTAAAGTAGCAGCCAAATGGGTCGCTTTCCCAGGAGTTCTACCCATAGTTCTGAGGGCATTGACCAAAGAGGGTGCTGGAAGCACAAACAGGCAGTCAGGGCACTGATAAGGGCCGCACAAAGGATCGAGCTCACTGTGAGCACACATACCTGTCCTATTCCTTAGGCCATGTAGATAACTCACGGAAAGCATATTTAGTAATGACCGGAGGGTCCTGCCCTAGCGCAGCCTTAGCGCGGACGGGCGCAGGCGGGCTGACTCAGGCATGTTCCTCCAGACATCCTAATATGGCTGGCAGTGTTTGATAGACACCGCCAGCCATGTTAGTGCTTTTCCGCCGCGGACGGGAGGCGACCGCGGCGGAAAAGCTGCAGACTGAAAAACGACCCCCCAGCCATCCTAATCTGGAAGGGCGTCTTTTTCAGTCCCCTGCGGATTTCCCGCATCCTCCGGGCCGGCGGTGGATTCCACCGGCCCGGAGGATGCGGGAAATCCGCAATCCTAATCTGCCCCATAGTTTGAATGGATGGATGCCTGGATCATGGTACTATCTGACTCTTAGATAGCATATGCATATCTAGAGAGAGTAGACGGTCACTGGATGAACTAAGCGTTACTTTGAAGAGCATGTAACACCGCACAGGCACGTCCGTCCCAGTGTAGGAAAGGCAAGGAAAAGAAGTTGTAATTTTGTCCGAATACTACCATGAATAGTAGCTGTAGTTTGTATTGCAAGCACAGCATATATCCGGCTATTATGATGGCCACTCACTACCTCTGTTAATAAGTTGAGTAGAACTCGGTCATTCATGTGTGGATGTATCACTGTTCACTCAATAAAAAGCAAAGCACCTAAAGTCATCCCATATGTAAATAAATACATACCATGTGCAGTGATAGATAATCAGATTATTTATCTTCTTAATTTTCCTTTTCTAGTATTCATTGGCACTGTAGGGTGAAAGTTAAATTAATTAAGCAGTAGCCCTTGTAACAGAGTATTCTCAGTGCCACCCGGAATAGAAATGTAAGAGCATCACCACCTGCATGTACTGGACTGGTACAGTAACGTCTGTCTCACTCATCATGGCGGGCATCTGTTTTTCTCGGGTGCAAGTTGACTGCGCTGGCATTATGCCGGCTTGCAGAAGTTAACGTACCAATTTTGCTAAACAAGAGAGAAGAAGAAGAATAAGACTGGTGTACTGTCATAGTCGACTCTAATGGAGTGAGTCCATAGTGCTCGTAGAATTGATTCCTTAAACTCCCACTAATGTTAGAGCAAGGGTGAATAAGTGGGAGGTTAGATAGATACTGGCCACAATAGTTATGTACTGCACTTGCAAGTTGCTAGTTCTACTGTGACACAACTTTCTGCTGAATAATTTTTTGTTAATCTTAAAGAGCATTGGTTACAGACTATGTCTTTCTTTCTTCATATAGATGCTCCTTCCAAACCAACCCGGAAGGAGCTGGCTAGATGGGCCCAGCAACGGAGGCTGGAGGCCACTGTCGCTGAATATCGCCGGCTAGTGGCCCAGGAGGAGGGGGACACGCAGTCTACCACAACATCTACCGGGACAGCTGCATCCTCCTCCGCGCTCACTGGGTCACCCACTCAGCGCAGGTCTCCAGCGGTACGGAGCCGGGGTACCACAGCCACCCGCCACCGCCGAGCAAAGAAATCAGCTGCCCCCCACAGCAGTTGCAAGAAACGCATGCACCGCCTTTCCCTGAGGGTTTCCTACCTCGCGCAGGAGCTGCTCAACACGAAAACCCTGCTGGAGACCCTCCGCAAGGAGCATTCCGACCTGGCCCAGAAATTCAACAGCAGCAGCCAGCAGTAGGAGGAGACTGTCCCTTGCCCCTTTTTTAAAGACTTCTGGGGGGTGGTAATTGGGAGTTGAGTTTTTTCACTTTTTTGGACTGTTCACGGACATTCGTTGGGGTTAGGGAGTGGGGGTGGGTTGGGTCTTGTGGGAGTATATGTTTGTCAGGGATATAAATATACTTTAAACTTTATCTTAGCATTCGTGTTTTTTTTACTGCTTTTGAGGCTGGTGGGTGGGCGTTTAACAGTAACTTTGTTTTGGTGAAACTTAAGTGGCATCTTGATTCAAGTTGTGTAATTAATTGCCCAAATGTTTTCAAAACTAAGTGCCTCTCACTGAGTAAGTGAATTCAATAGTCCTAGGACTTTACTAGCACTAGCGTCAGTCTCTCGTCTCTCCCAATACTCCATTATACTTCCTCCCCCCAAACGCTTATCTTACCTGTAATTTGTGTTTGGAAATAGGACGAGGCGCAGGGCTGGCTGCATGGCAAATTGCGATTAAGGTTGGTAATCCTGGGCGGATGAAATGTCATCATTGCGGTGGTACTAGTGGTGTTACACAGTGGCAGTTGCAGCATCTGAAAAAAAAGAAAATGAAACCTTGTTTGTCCTTACCGTAGCATTAGAACGGTACGATAGAGAATATAGCAGGTGACAGTACACTAGAACAGTGCCACAATGTAGCCTAACAAATGGTAAAGTATTGAAAGTATGACTAGTACTTGCGTTGAATTTCTTTGACATTGGCTACGACTACAAGAAATAGTACTGAAGGTGAAGGACACAGCAACATAATAATTTGCCACTTCTAGGAGGAGGATGTTCTTGATGACCTATCAAGTTGATGGCGCACATGAAAATCTGCTTTCATTTGCCAATAGTGACTGAGTGTGAAGCTGAGTATGAATAGAATATATCCTCGGATTCCTTCACCAGCCTGTTGCTATGACCTTATCCTCCCCAGCAAGTGTGTGGAATTATTGCTGTCATTTAGTCACACATCAATCAAAACCACACAGCCCGGGGAAAGAGGGTTAGGGTTTGTAAAATGGATGGGAATGGGGGGTTTTGGGAAAGTTTTTTCGAGAGTAGAAAAAAAAGCACAGCATGGGCAAACAATAATTGAAGATAAAGAAATCTTTGGGTACAAAGCTAACCATAAATCTTTTAAGTGACATAAAGGAAGTGCATGCACTACTGCATGCATGGTTACTGAAAAGTAAGTAGTACTTTCGACAACCGTGAATGACAGAATGCGACAGTACAGGGCTGCAGCGTTTTCACTTGCCTACCTCTTCACTCAGAGAAACACTTCTTACATTAAATTAGGTTTAAAAAATAGCCGAAGTAAAACCTATAGAATGGCTGTAGGGATCAATTTAGAAGCAGAGAGAGATCCAAGAAATGCAGAGTCACACTCATAGAAGTTCACAGCAATAACATTACTTAAAAGATAATTAGAAAAGAATGGATACTGTATCTGTATGTTGTTGTAGTTGTCCTGTTGAATTTGGTAAGTTGCACGCATCAAACCATTCCTCTTATTAGCAGCACTCCTCCATTCCAGCTGACGCTCCGTCCATCAATGTTGGTGACCAGAAGACACCCTATCCACTGCCTGCCTGGCGGATGCTGAATTGCGGCTCGCTAATGTGAAGCCTGACTTCATTAGAAGTATTTTGTAGCGCTTTTTGGATTTTATAGCACCGTGCTCTGAATCGCGCTCTTCCAGCTGTAGCGCTATTTGTGCAGCGTTATTTGAATGTGCATTGCCTGCATTTTAAATCGATAATTGTCGCGCTTGTCAGACACATTGTCTCAGCCATTATTTCATCTCAGTGCCCCAGCCTATCTCTAGTTTCGTTTTTCGCTGCCATCTTACTTGTTGTTGTGCCTCAAAGCCCGTCCTCCAACGGACTGCATAGCCCGCTTCAACACCCGTAAGCGCTGTGACCGTCCTGACGCTTTCAGAAGCGGTCGCTCCCTTCACTCCCAGCCATCACCTGGTATCGTTAGCTATGCTATTTATGGATCTGCTGCTCTAATCTGCTGAATCCTTTATTGCATACCGCTATAGCGCGATTTCCATTGTTGAACATTAGAAGTATTTTGTAGCGCTTTTAGGATTTTATAGCACCGTGCTCTGAATCGCGCTCTTCCAGCTGTAGCGCTATTTGTGCAGCGTTATTTGAATGTGCATTGCCTGCATTTTAAATCGATAATTGTCGCGCTTGTCAGACACATTGTCTCAGCCATTATTTCATCTCAGTGCCCCAGCCTATCTCTAGTTTCGTTTTTCGCTGCCATCTTACTTGTTGTTGTGCCTCAAAGCCCGTCCTCCCACGGACTGCATAGCCCGCTTCAACACCTGTAAGCGCTGTGACCGTCCTGACGCTTTCAGAAGCGGTCACTCCCTTCACTCCCAGCCATCACCTGGTATCGTTAGCTACGCTATTTATGGATCTGCTGCTCTAATCTGCTGAATCCTTACTTGTTGTTGTGCCTCAAAGCCCGTCCTCCACAACCCGCCCCGCCTCCCAGCTGACATTCCCTCGCCCCTGCCCTTCCACTATCCACATATGACAGATGCTCCTGCGCGCAGCGTTCACGCACAGCGGTCGCGCCCCATTCGCGCCGAAAGTGCGCCAAAGGTAAGCCCGTCTACGCCCGTCCGCGCCCAGCGCCAGACCACCTGTCCCCCGCAAACCGCACTCCTCCCGCATAACGTTTGACGCCGCCACCCTCCTAGCCCTTAACCCCGGTCGCACAACACAATGCTACAAGGCTGCCCCAGGATGCACCCACGGTCCCTTCGCCTGCCAGTCCTGCAAGTTCACCTGTATCAATACCCACACCAAATCCACGACCTCCAAACACAGCTCCGACTCTAACCACCTGAAATGCATCCTACTAAACACCCGCTCGATCCACAAACACGCCACAGAACTCTGGGACCTACTCGACACTGCGTCACAGGACATCTCCTTCCTTACAGAAACCTGGATGAATGCATCATCAGCACCCAACATCGCCATAGCCATCCCAGACGCTTACAAGATCATCCGAAAAGACCGTACCAACCAAACAGGAGGCGGCATCGCCATCGTCCATAAGAACACCATCAGAATCACGACCAGCTTGGACGATAACCTTGCAACCGCCGAACACCTCCACTTCCAGATCCATACCGACCCCAGAACCACACTTAGAGGCACCCTCATCTACAGACCACCAGGAACCAGTAAACAATTCAGCGAAGACATCACCAACTTCATCAGCCCACATGCCCTCCCCTCCGAGAACTACATTCTTCAACTTCCACTTAGAAAAGAAAAACGACTGCAACACCACCACCCTTCTGGACAACCTGGCCACTCTCGGACACAAAAAACTTGTTGACACCCCAACCCACTTAGCGGGACACACGCTCGACCCTATCTTCCCCTCCAGCAAACACATCTTCTTCAATCATACCACAGCTCTCCATTGGACGGACCACAGCTGTGTTCACTTCAGCTACAAAACCACCACGACTCACAACCCCCCACAACCTGCTCCTCGAAGAAACTGGAACAAAATCACCACCGACCAACTCCTCACATCACTCAACCAAAACCCTTCAGCCCTCTCATTGGACCCAAACGAAGCTGCCACCAAACTCAAACAATGGATCACTCACAGCGCTGACGAATTAGCACCCCAAAAAAACCACCAGATCAAACAGGGTAGCAAAAAGGCCCCCTGGTTCAACGATGACCTTAAGATTTCCAAGAAATTATGCCGTACTCTCAAAAAAACATGGAGAAAAAACCCAACCACTGACAACCTGACCACCTTCAAGGCAGCCACCCGCAAACACCACCAATTGATCCGATCCACCAAGAAATCAGCATTCAAGAATCGACTCGACAACAACGCCCACAACAGCAAGGAACTATTCAACGTCGTCAAAGAATTTACCAAACCCACCGCAGCCTCTAACGACATTACTCCCTCCCAAGACCTCTGCTACTCTTTATCCTCTTTCTTCTACAACAAAATTGCCGACTTACATAACAGCTTTAATAACACTTCAAAAGAACAGCCCACCCCACCCACTTCCAAACCCGAACCGCTCTCTAACAACCTTAGTGCCTGGAACCCAATCACCACTGAAGACACCATCCGCCTAATGAACTCCATCCATTCAGGTTCGCCAACCGACCCCTGTCCCCACCACATCTTCAACAAAGCAGACTCCATCATCGCACCCCATCTCTGTGATGTCATCAACTGCTCCTTCAACTCCGCTACCTTCCCAGAAAGCTGGAAACACGCCAAACTCAGTGCCCTCCTGAAGAAACCCGCAGCTGACCCCTCTGAACTTAAGAACTACCGCCCCATCTCCCTCATCCCATTCCCTGCCAAAGTCATTGAGAAAGCCGTTAATAGCCAGCTAGCCACCTTCCTTGAATCCAACAACTTCCTCGACCCCTCACAATACGGCTTTCGAGCCAAACACAGCACCGAAACCGCCCTCATTGCAGCGACAGATGACATCCGAACGCTCCTGGACAACGGAGAAACAGTTGCCCTCATCCTACTAGACCTCTCCGCCGCCTTCGACACAGTCTGTCATAGCACCCTCATACAACGCCTCAGCAACGTCGGAATACAAGGAAAAGCCTTGGACTGGATCATCTCGTTCCTCGCCGGGAGAACCCAGAGAGTCCGACTCCCCCCATTCAAATCAGAGGCCACCAAAGTCATCTGCGGAGTCCCACAAGGATCATCACTCAGTCCCACCCTCTTCAACGTTTACATGAGTCCCCTCGCATCCATTGCGCAACAACACAACCTCAACATCATCTCATACGCCAACGACACCCAGCTGATCCTTTCCCTCACCAAAGACCCTAACACCACCAAAACCAATCTTCATGAAGGCATGCAAGAAGTAGCCGAATGGATGAAAAACAGCCGCCTAAAACTTAACTCAGACAAAACGCCTGGGGCGACTCTTGGTGGCCATCTGCCCTGGGCACAGCACCCATACCCACAGACCACGCACGCAACCTGGGCTTCATCCTAGACTCCTCCCTCTCGATGACTAGACAAGCTAACGCCGTCATCCTCTTGCTTCAACGTACTCCGCATGCTCAAAAAAATCTTCAGTTGGATCCCCACCGAAACAAGAAAGACGGTCACCCACGCACTGGTCACTAGCCGACTGGACTATGGAAACACCCTCTACGCCGGAACCACAGCCAAATTACAGAAAAATCTCCAACACATCCAAAACGCATCTGCCAGACTCATATTGGACATCCCACGCCAAGCTCACATTACCGGCCACCTGAAAGACCTTCACTGGCTTCCCGTCAACAAGAGAATAACGTTCTGCTCCTCACCCATGCTCACAAGGCCCTCTACAAACTAGGACCCAAATGCCTCAACACACAACTGTCCTTCTACACACCCACCCGCCAACTAAGATCCTCCAACCAAGCGCTTGCCACAGTTCCATGCATCCACAGATCCACCATGGGAGGAAGATCCTTCTCCTACCTGGCAGCCAAGACCTGGAACTCTCTCCCCACTCACCTCCGCCTCACACAGAACCACATTTCCTTCAGAAAGGAACTTAAAACCTGGCTATTCGATAAATAGTGCACCCCCTCCCACAAGCTCCTTGAGACCCTATGGGTGAGTAGTGCGCTATACAAATTTTTGAACTTGAACTTGGACATGGAAAAACAGGATGTGATATTAGAACACCACTGACAAATAAATACAAGGTATGTATGCTGTGTAGTGCAAAAAGTCACACTTTGAGTTTCCTCATAGACAGTACAATATTTTTGAAAGTGCGTACTCTGTCTGAGTTTCCTTTTGAAGGATAAATAAGTATGGGCAAATTAATTTAGCGGATCTTTCCCCTCAAGCTAGGTGTACTGTAAACTGTGTTTTAGAACAAAATTAGACCTTCCCAGCAGTGCTCCCACCCACACCCTTACTAAAGCCAGTCGCAAAAATGTAAAAGACCCCCAATCAGATCTCAAAAAACGAGGCCTAGTAGAAAACTGGTGACAAAACGTACTTTGAAAGTAAAAGTAGGCCCAAATCCCCCCTTACCCACCGTGGATTGTATTCAAACCACTTACAAGCAAGCAAAAGTATCCATACCCAGCATCGCTCCAATACTCGCAAACCCCCCCACAAACAGCCCCCCACCCAAACACATGCAATACAAATACTGCTAAGCCTAACAAGCCCTAAGTTAAGAATAGTGGCAAACGCTTTCTTTAACTATGCCAAATCCCCCCTTTCCCACCATGGATTTTCTTCAAATCACTTGCAACCAAAATTACACATTCCCGCGAGTGCTCTAAGACCCCAGAACTCAGTTGCAAAAATCTATAACACCCCGAAACACATGCAATCCTGCTGCTAGGGCTAACCCTAACGAACCCTAAGTTACAAAAAGTGCCAAAAGGCTTTTCCGCATGGATTTTCTCCAAACCAGTTTTATCCAGTATTAGATCTTCCCAGCAATGCCCGAAGACCCGCCAACCCACCCGCAAAAAAACACAACACCCCCAAACAGCCAAAAAGCCAAAATGGAAAATCTCATACTTACAATATTTTTCGGCCTTCTGTTGTGGTAAATAAATATTTACCATCTGAATTTCTATGCAGTAAAGTTCAATAAAATAACTCAATCGAAAATAAGAGTCAAAGTCCGTGGCATCTGAGTTATAAGGGTTTTATTCCATAAAATGGAATGGTTCGAACCAGGGTATCATGTTCCTTTCACCATAATGGTGATGAATACAAAAGGCGTAACAGCTGAGAGAAACGAGATAAGAACACATGTGCGAAGCAATACGTAATCAGAAGGCGTGCACTGGGGCGTACACAGAGGTGTGTGCTAGAAATGTCACATGGAAGTGTCACAAGTGGGTGGATACATAGTGGGATCTTGCAGTGTCAGCAGAAATCTGTAGCAAGGATGCGCGCGCAGCAGCATGACGTGTAACTGACGTGAGGCTGGAGGGTGCAGGGGACTTGACATTTAGCACTAGAGGAAAGAGACAGAAGTCTGGCATGTCAGATCAACTCGTTCCTAAATCATATCTGATATCTTGTGTTTGGGGAACTATATTATCTCAGAGGAAAAGGTCTCTTGGGCAGAGGCTACTCTATACTGACTATTAATGCGTGCATATGTGACTACGTGTCTGCGTGTAATGCGAGGGGCCATGGGCCTACCATGGTAACAGGAGCAATGAATTACTTGCATGGAGACAGAAAGGCCGGGCCCTTTGCTCTGCAGCCGGGGAAATGTTTATCTATTCTGCTAGACTGGAATGTGTTTTCGAGGAGCTGAGCTCGGCTATACTGATAACTTGAAGGCAAAATACTGTCTTTGGCAGGCAAGCAGGCCGAGCCGGGCACCGCTCGCCGCGCAGGGAGTAGGACAGAGGTCAGGGATGCATCCCACGTTGCAGCTTTCTGGAGGCAGAGAACAGAAAGGGCTTGATGGCAGAAATCAGGGCCTAGCTCTGCAGGACTAGGAAAAACGTGAAAGTGCACCATGAAAAGACGTTGGCAAGGCATACTTAGGAACTGAATTATCGATCCATTCATGGTGGATCTGAAAGAGGACATGTTAACGTTGGACGCAAATGTATTTGCGTCTTCATAGCAGGTCGAGGAGGGAAGTTACATGCACTTTAAGCTCGTACATGGAGACGGTGGGGTTCACGTTAGGGGACACAATTGACTATAAAAATTTATATTACCTCATTCCCTCCTTGTCCCCTACGGACCCTTCATGAGATATCAATCCTCATTAGTCCATCTATTTGTTCATATAACATCATTTGCTCTTCCTTTTTCAGACGGGATTTAGAACGTGGACTTGGATGAGGAAAACAGGATGTGGCGCACAAGCCGCAAATCGCCGGCCCACATTGTATACATAGGTAACAAACTGAATACTATGAGAAGGGCTATTCCAAGGAAGGATAGGACTTTCCAACCCCAGGCTGACAACACGCTCCAGAACCAACCGGACCAAGTCCAGGTACCTGGATTCTGATGTATCTGACTTGCAATCTTATGGAGACGTGTTATGGCTTTATATACTGACGGTGCATTATTTGGAATGAAAACACAGCAGCTCGATCCGAGGACTTTACAGGCCCCGCCCCTATCGGCCAGGATGACGTCAAGGACGAGACGATTTTGAAGAACGACAAGTCTCATAGCAGACTGTTCCTCGGTCAAGTTACCTAGGGCGGAAGTAGTTTCATTCACTACTGCTTCGAGGGTTCTGGTTAAGTGACGTATAGATTTACTATTAAAGACAGCACCTAAATAGGGAAAGAAACCTTTATTGAAATCTGTGTATCGTTCCCATGCCGTTTCAGTATAGTCGACAAGCGGGAGATCTCTTTTGGGTCTATGAACTAGATGGGAGTTTCTATGATAATCAGGTGGAGCTAGAAAAACAGGTGGCAGAAGGAATGCAATGTAACATGTCCCATCCCAATCTAGTGGCAAACGTATATAGGCTGTATGACCACAAATGAAATAGGAATGGCGGGTAGCTTTGAATGTAGACTTGCCTTTATCACTAAATTCGATCACAGTAGTACATTTACTATGACCTAGAGGTACTGAACCATTCTTTCTGACACATAATTAGCCTTTGATGGGTAATACTGACATAGAGGGTAAGTCTGGTCCTGTATCAGACTGAACATTTAGAATCATGAGGTTGAGCGTATAATTACCTAATCCATATACTTCATTTTCTAGATCGGTCCCTGTCCTTTGTGGAAGACCCTCCTTGTTAGGGTAACATGCTTTATGCAGAACTGTGTTCAGATTTCCCCATATCCAACTGCCTTTGTAGACTATGGACGCAGAGTCTAAAGAATATATTAAACTAAACCAGGCACCACAGGAACCATTATGTGTGAACGGATACGGGAAGAGGGGCAAGACTCCCTTGTATTTCTGATAGGGAGGAAGTCGGCCACATATCCAACAATTGGTAGCATTGCTGGTCTGATGAGAATGATGTAACATACTGATAAAAGTATTGTTGCGCAGCGCAAGTCGGTAAGCTAACTCATGCGGGGGTAGTTCACTGAAAGTATGCTCGACAGTGCTGTTGGAAAAGAAATGTGCATGTATGGAAAGAGGGAAATACATGTGTAGCAGAAAACTTGCAGCAATAATCGTAAGACTCAGAAAAAACATAATCAATAATGTCACAATACAATGACTATGAAGAGATTTACAATATTCTCGTTTCTTGAGCTGTTTCTGTCTATCTCTCTATTGGGGTCTAACGGGTACATGTCAGAAACTGTCTAACCGATTCACCTAGGGGAGGACTTAAACAATTAAACTGTCTGACTTGCTAGACCTCAGCTTTGAACGATACTCCTGTTGAGGAGTTTTCTCTACCAGGGGTTTAGAGTCACTGGAATCTGGGCAGTCCTTAGAGGGGGAGGAAGAGTCAGTCTCTGGCGGCGATCCGTAAAGTTTTTTAACATGACTCATGTGGACCCATCCCTTGCGGCCCTCCAACTTCACTGCCGTCCTCGTGGTCAATAAGACGAGCTTCGGCTCCTGCCAGCGGGGCTCCAGCGGACTTCTCCTGTCGAAATTTCTTACAAAAACGAGGTCCCCCGGTGTAATCTTGTGCGGCTTCACCTCGGTGTTGTCGGGAAAGGCTGCAGCTACCTGTGAACGACAAGATTGTAGTGCAGACATCAAGGAGGCAAGGTAATCTGTCAACATGTTACTATCAACATCTGTAATTTTTCGAGGCAGAGGCGTCCCCCACATATTCGGTGGCCTACCAAAGACCACCTCATACGGGGATAGCCCTGTTCTAGAGTGTGCAACTATTCTCATGTAAAACAATGCAACTGGCAAGGCGACTATCCAGTCTACCCCTTTCTCTGCACAGATCTTGGCAAGGCGTGTTTTCAGTTGATTGTGGCGTTCCACGAGACCTGCTGCCTCGGGATGTCGGACGCAGTGGAATTTCCACTGATATCCTAGCAGGAGTGAAACCTGCTTCATTAATTCGGACGAGAATGGTTGGCCGTTATCTGAATACACGACACGAGGCAAACCGTACCGTGGGAAGAATTCACGAACCAACTGTTTGGCAGTGGTCGGAGCAGTGTAATCTGGGACTGGATATGCTTCTGTCCAACGGGAAAGTGCGCATACAACTACGAGGACATATTTGAATCCTCGACATCGTTCCATCTAGATATAATCCATCTGGAGGACTTCAAAAGGGTAATCGGGAGGATTGAATCCACCTTGCTCTACGGGAATGCTTTTACCTGGATTGAACTGACAACAGATCATGCAAGTACGCACTTTCTGTTTTGCTGCTGCTCGTAAATGTTTATTGTACCAGAGATTCTGTAAACTGTCTAACATGGCTTTTTCTCCCAGGTGTGCTGGACTGTGTGCAGTGTTGATCATAACTAGAACCATAGAGTCGGGGAGAAACCATGTGGCTTTTCCCTTCGTCATCCATCCCTGATCTGTCTGGATCCCTCCTAGTTCAGTCCATTTCTTTATTTCGTCTGGAGTAGCATGTGTCTGTATGTCAATTACATCTAGAGCGGGATCCTTAACTGTCATGCAATGTGTCGGTGTCGGAACTATTGTCTTTGTCATGTCAGCAGCATGTGTATGAGTCAGAGCTGTGTGTTTCGCGGTTCGATCGGCCAGATCGTTACCCTGGGAAATGGTATCTGTAACTTTAGTATGTGCCTTGCACTTCATGATAGCTATGGCTGATGGCAAATGTATTGCTTCCAATAATTCCTGAATGAGGGGACCATGTTGGATTTTGGCTCCGTGAGAGGTCAAGAAACCTCTTTCCTGCCAGAGTACACCGAAGTCGTGTACGACTCCAAATGCATAACGTGAATCTGTGTATATGTTAACATTCCTGTTTTTGGCTATTGTACAGGCTCGGGTCAGAGCAATAAGCTCTGCAGCTTGAGCAGACAATGTATCAATGCGGTGTGTTTCTTTGACTTCAGTTTCAGTGGTCACTGCATATGCGGCCACTAATTCGCCTGTGCTTGTTCTCATACATGAACCATCCACGTAAAGTGTCAGGTCTGGGTTAGTCAGTGCAACATCTGTCAAGTCTCGTCGGGAACTTTGTTACTGCATTAATGATCTCTATACAGTCATGTGGAGCTGGATCTGTAATGTTCGAAGGTAACAATGTGGCAGGATTGAGTATGTTACAGCGTCTGATTTCTATGTGTGGCTGGAATAATGTCAATTCATAACCTGTCAGTCGTGCTATAGTCAAGTGTTGAGTCTGTGTTCTGTTTAAAAGAACTTCCACAGAGTGTGGAACTTGTACTGTCAGGGGATGTCCTAACACTATGGAATCACTTTGTCGAATTGCTAAGGCTGTTGCTGCAACTGATTTTAAGCACGCAGGCAGAGCCTGGGCTACTGGGTCTAATGTACTCGAAAAATAAGCACACGGCTTATGTGAACCTGCTTGGTCTTGTGTGAGGACAGATAGAGCTGTGCCATCACGTTCGGTAACAAAGAGTGTAAAAGGTTTGCTGTAACATGGTGTTGCTAAAACTGGTGCTTGACATAATGCTTTCTTTAATTCATCAAAAGCCTGTGTGTGTTCCTGAGTCCAAGGGAGGACAGTCGAAGTCGCTGCCTCCTGTGTTGTCAACTGTATAAGTGGCTTGGCTAGAAATGCGTACTGGGGAATCCATTGCCTGCAGTAGGAGGTGAGGCCAATGAAGGCCCGCACTTCCTTTTGTGTCGTGGGTTGCGGTAAGTGTGCAATTAACTCGATGCGGTCAGGTGTTAGCTGTCTCCCCCTCTTGGACAGCAAGTGCCCAAGGTACACCACTTGCTGAACACAGAATTGTAACTTTGAAGGGGACACCTTGTGTCCTTTGTCAGCTAAGAAATGCAAAACCGTCAGTGATGCATGTTCACATTCAGGTTCGCTACGAGCGGTGATCAGCAGATCATCGACGTACTGCAGTAGGGCAGTGTTAACTGGCATTTGAATACTGTCAAGTTGTCTTTTCAATGCTTGGCTGTAGATACTGGGGCTTTCTGTGAATCCTTGAGGTGCGCGTGCAAATTTGAAGCTTCGGTCATTTAAACAGAAACCGAAAAGATATTGGCTCTCCGGATCAATGGGGACACTGAAGAAGGCGTTCTTGAGGTCAATTACAGTAAAGAACGTCGCCTCTGAATCAATAGCAGTCAATAAGGAGGAGATGTCGGGGACCACAGGGTACTGTGGCACAATGCATTTATTTAATTCTCGCAGATCAATCACCAACCGATAAACTGGTGGTGCATTTGGGTCAGTACGTTTAAGAATCGGAATGATAGGGGAATTACATAGATTGGAGTCGGTTTCGACAACCACTCCCTGTGCAATGAGCTCTTCAATGATTTCCAGTAAAGCCACTACAGCATCGGGTGGTAACTTGTATTGTCTGATTCGGGGCAGTACAACTCCTGGCTTGAGTGTTACTCGGTATGGTGTAATGTGCATACAACCTACATCAGTTGGGCCTTTCGCCCACAAATGTTCTGGTACATTTTTCAATCTGACATCAAAATCTCGTAACACATAGTGACCTTTGAAGTCACGTAAAAACAGTCTAACTCCTTCCGGAGAACAACATATTACAGCTCCTAGAGCCTTCAGTGTCTTGATACCTAACAAGTTTTCTGGACATGACTTCGTGAGTAGTAAGTCTGTAGGGCGTGACAATGGACCAACTGCTAGGGGAACAGGTTTCGATACTTCATTAACAATAGGCTGTCCTGAAAAACCAAGGGAAACATTCTGTGAGCCTGAGAGGGGTGCCCCTGGAACCTCATCGTGACTTATTGTTGTTCGACTTGCCCCTGTGTCAATCAGAAACTTTCTATCCTTTCCTAATACTTGACTATGTACATAAGGACCCTCTTGATCTATAGGGATTTCAATAAGAGGCAAGCCAACCTCCCTCTCTAGGCTGTTTCATGTGTATCGCTGATAATCGGGATAATCAGATTGTGCATACTGGTACATCTGTTGTGAAACTTGCTGTGTCGCGGCAATGGGCTGTGAACGTGGTACCGCTACTGTCTGTCCTGTCTGTTGTGGAGCAGGCATTGGCTGAACGTTCTGTGTCTGCTGAACTTGGTGTTGGACCTGGTCCTGTCTAGGCTGACGTGGTCTTTCTTTAGTTTTGCCTGTGGCTATGTTGTGTTTCAGGACGGTACATTCATTTACATAGTGACCTGGCTGTTTACAATAGTTGCATGTCCCTCTAACGGGAGCCGCCGAATTATTAGACTGTGTCATACCCCTTTTCTGACCGTCAGCTGGGACTGACTGAGCGACTAACATTTTCATTTTCGTATCTTTCATACGCCTCTGTTCATGGTCCTGTTCTTCTCTAATTCTGTTCTGGTGGTACTGTAACATTTGTAACATTTGGGATGGCGTATTTGCTTGCCATGTGCTTTCGACTTTATAATCGCGGTTCTTAACCTGTGGCAGGGAATTCTCGACTAATTTGGTTACAAAAAGGTGCGGGTATGACTCGCTACTTGGTTTCAGGCCACTATTAATAATAAAACATTTCTCGAATCTAGAATAAAAATCACTAGTGTCTTCATCGTGTTTCTGTTTACAGGCTGAGATTGCGTCCCAGTCTTCCTTTTTGGTTGTCAATAATCTTGGCAAAACCTGTACAATTAATCCTGGTAATGCTTTAGCTTTCGTCCCAAGGCCTAACCCTGGAGTACGTCCATTTTCCTCGTCTTCTATTTCGGCCCAATTAATCTTTTTATCTCCCACCTCCCATTCTTTCTCTTTGAGTTTCTCGTAAATGCCAGCAGGCAACAGTACTTTTAACATTTTCATAATATCTGAGTACGTGTAGTCACCCATGAGTAGCATATCTTTAATTTCTCGGTGAAAACCTGCAGGGTCTTTATCGTGACAGGGTACTAGTTTTTTCATTTCTAGCAATTCTATTTTAGTTAAGGGGGTGTATACGAATACACGTTCTAAGGTCTGATCGTCTTTTCTGACCGGATGTACTTCCCGTAAGGGATTCTGTCTATCAAAGTAAAACATTTTTCTTTCTGAGGGTGGTGGAGCTGACATAAACTGTGGTTTCAGAAAAGTACTATACTTGTGTCTATGTTCTAGAATTTCTTTAATTAAATCAGTACCTAGGCCTCTCCATCTATTAGAGAGCAGTTCTATTAATATATCCGGTAAGGGACCTGGATCAGAATGTTGGCTCTTAAACAACGTAATGAGATGCTGAATCATGTATACACTAGCTAATTTTTGTTCATCAGGGGAAAGGTTCAAAAACGTCTGAGCTACTGCATCATCATTATATGTACTGGAATTGTCAGCCCATTGTACGGCGGACCGGGCTAGTTCTTGTTCATCCATGGAATCGAGTACATGGTACCCCATTCGTTCTTGAAGTATTTTGTCGGTAGCCTGAAACAAATGTTCAGGAGTCCTCGGATTTGACATGGCAGCGTGAAAAAGTCTCTTGCTTTCTGGACGTATCGGACGTATTGTATTATTAAAGGGTCTTCCCTTACCTACATATGCTATCATTTCTCTAGCTGGTAATTGCAATGTTTCTGCTGTGGTCTCTGGTTGTTCGTCCTCCTCCGAGGATTTATTTGCATCTAATTCTGCTTCCCTTTCAGCTTTCTCTTTTGCATGGAATATTACTATTTCTTTACGAATTTTCCTGTACATGCTCTCTATACTACTTTGTTTATCATGTTTTCCGTCTGAAATATTCTGACTCCATGTAGTTAGTACCTTCATCTCTTCTTTATTTACACCAGGCCGATCTCGTTCTCTTATGAAACAGTTTATGAGGAATCTCAATAGTAGACTTTGAATGTCTACTTTCTGATGCGCCATGGCCTCCTGAATACATTCCTGACCCTCCCCCGTCTGAACAAAATGATATATCCTGCCTAGATTATCTGTCATTCCTGGAAACAGAACTAAAAAGTCTGCAGCACGTCTTATATGTATTGAAGCTAATAACATGCAACCATCTTTGCCTGGTATGGGGTCGTATCTACAGGTTACGATAAGTTCTCTAAGCTTTTCAGTTGTAATCGGTTTTGGAGTATGTTGCATTGCTAGTTCTCTAGTATTTAATCGATGTACTGGTGGCGGGGTATGGTAACCTCCTGATGCACCTCCTGAAGCGGAGGTTTGAGCATGATCTGTCGGTAGGGCCGTGTCAGCCCCAAAAGGATTAAGCGGATTAATAGGGGGTGCAGGAAGTGGTGGAGCATTATCAGGGGGTTGACGATCAGCGGGTGGTATTCGTGCAGGCGGAACATTAGTATATTCGGGAGCTACGTCGTCTAAATAGGAAGAAAGGAATATGTCTTTTGCGGTCTTGTGACGTAATTTAGTCGGAACCAATGGAGGGGGCAGATCTTTCGGTATTTCCGGGGTGGCCTTAGGTAAACCCTCGGCCAAAAGAGGATACATACCATTCGCAAGAGTATTTCGTTGTCGGTCTACTTGTTCTGCTCTAACTCGTGTACCTTCTTCAATTAATTCAGTTTCTCGGGCTTTTTCTGAATCTTCTCTATGTTTCTCTGCTTTTCTGAATTCTTTTTATTGTTCGTTTATGCGATTCTTTACGCCACAATTCTATAGCGTCTTTCTGAGATTGTCTGGCTTTCTTTTTCCATAGCGCTTCTTCTACTCTCATGATGCAATCTGCATCCCATGTCCCTGTAACGGGCCATCTGTATTTCTCTTCTAGGTTCTTAGTATAATCGGCCCTTAAATCTAGGTATAAGATGGCATCTAAGCCATGCTTATGGTACATAAAATTTCCAGGAGTGTCCCTAGGTGGGACAGGAATTGCTTCCTCTAGCATCCCTTTCCTAGTTCCTAGCTGTTTTAATTTGGAGAACAGTGGCATCTTGATATTCGGTACTTGATACTTACTTGAACCTTAACACACTTTTGACACAGAAACACAATAATGTATATCAAACAGTCACTCATACCACGACATTAATCACATAGAAACATTTTGAACACATTTTGACTAAGCTTGAATTCTATAACGAAAAACAAAAATCGAACTGTTGCACTTGATTACTTGATATACTGCTAAACAGTACAGATACACCGCTAAAACAGTGCAGACCGGGTCTGTGTACCCAAACCCGTCTTGACCGGATGCATAGTAATGCACCCGTCTAGATGCGTCCCCAGCAACGGTACTCACCGGGAAGCACGGAATGGAAGGCCTCGGAAACTCGACTGGACTGGACCGGACTGGACTCGACTCGACACGTGACGTCACCGGGATGTCGGAACTGGTGGGCCTCTAGACACCTCGGACCTTGCTCTCTTAGCTGGGCTCTGGTCGGGATCCTTCGCACTCCTCACCGCCTCGTCTGGGTGCTGATCGCAGTCTCCGTCACCTCCGTAGGCCTTAGGGAGATACAGGAAATCCTGCGGGTACGCGTAATTGTCCGTCTTGGCCGGGGCAGGGGGCAAGGCCTGCAACGCACCTAATGGCGCGTGGGGTGGGGGAGGGGTCCCTATTCGGGCGCCAAATTAATGTGGTAAATAAATATTTACCGTCTGAATTTCTATGCAGTAAAGTTCAATAAAATAACTCAATCGAAAATAAGAGTCAAAGTCCGTGGCATCTGAGTTATAAGGGTTTTATTCCATAAAATGAAATGGTTCGAACCAGGGTATCATGTTCCTTTCACCATAAAGGATCAGGAAGGGATAGAGCATACTTTATTGACAGAATACATCTTTTATAGTTAATGCACATAATGGTGATGAATACAGAAGGCGTAACAGCTGAGAGAAACGAGATAAGAACACATGTGCGTAGCAATACGTAATCAGAAGGCGTGCACTGGGGCGTACACAGAGGTGTGTGCTAGAAACGTCACATGGAAGTGTCACAAGTGGGTGGATACATAGTGGGATCTTGCAGTGTCAGCAGAAATCTGTAGCAAGGATGCGCGCGCAGCAGCATGACGTGTAACTGACGTGAGGCTGGAGGGTGCAGGGGACTTGACATTTAGCACTAGAGGAAAGAGACAGAAGTCTGGCATGTCAGATCAACTCGTTCCTAAATCATATCTGATATCTTGTGTTTGGGGAACTATATTATCTCAGAGGAAAAGGTCTCTTGGGCAGAGGCTACTCTATACTGACTATTAATGCGTGCATATGTGACTACGTGTCTGCGTGTAATGCGAGGGGCCATGGGCCTACCATGGTAACAGGAGCAATGAATTACTTGCATGGAGACAGAAAGGCCGGGCCCTTTGCTCTGCAGCCGGGGAAATGTTTATCTATTCTGCTAGACTGGAATGTGTTTTCGAGGAGCTGAGCTCGGCTATACTGATAACTTGAAGGCAAAATACTGTCTTTGGCAGGCAAGCAGGCCGAGCCGGGCACCGCTCGCCGCGCAGGGAGTAGGACAGAGGTCAGGGATGCATCCCACGTTGCAGCTTTCAGGAGGCAGAGAACAGAAAGGGCTCGATGGCAGAAATCAGGGCCTAGCTCTGCAGGACTAGGAAAAACGTGAAAGTGTACCATGAAAAGACGTTGACAAGGCATACTTAGGAACTGAATTATCGATCCATTCATGGTGGATCTGAAAGAGGACATGTTAACGTTGGACGCAAATGTATTTGCGTCTTCATAGCAGGTCGAGGAGGGAAGTTACATGCACTTTAAGCTCGTACATGGAGACGGTGGGGTTCACGTTAGGGGACACAATTGACTATAAAAATTTATATTACTTCACTGTCCAAACGCGCTGTGCAGCTAGGTCATAACTCCCGTTTTCCACCATGGATTTCCTGAAAAGCAAATGCAATCAAAATTAGACTGTGCCAGCAGTGCTCCCAGACTCCAAAACCCACCCACAAACACCCGGAACCCCCCAAAGAGCACCTCAAAGACAAGCAAGTCAACAAAAACGCGAAAAAAGATTTGCCTCCGATTTGGTCCAAATCACTTTTATCCGGTATTAGAGCTTCCCAGCAATGGCCCCAGAGCCGTCAACCCAGGCGAAAACAAGTAGAAGACCCCCAAACAGCCAAAAGGCAAAAGTACAAAAATGGGGACAGTCATTTTCATGGCAATTTCCAAAATCACTCCGCGCGCGCTCTGCAGCTAGGCCCTAACTCCCCTCTGCCACCATGGATTTGCTTCAAACCTCTTGCAATCAAAAGTATCCATACCCAGCTGTGCTCCCAGAACCCGAAACCCACCCACAAACACCAGGAAGCCCCCCAAACAGGCCCCAGAAAACGCTATATTGAGCGAAATATCAGAAATAGCAAAAACATTTTCCTCATGGATTTTGTCCAAACCACTTCTATCCGGTATTAGACCTTCCCAGCAATGCTCCAAGACCCGCCAACCCACCCGCAAAAAAGCACAACACCCCCAAACAGACAAAAAGCCAAAATGGAAAATCTCATACTTACAATATTTTCGGCCTTCTGTCCAAACGCTCTGTGCAGCTAGGTCATAACTCCCGTTTTCCACCATGGATTTCCTGAAAAGCAAATGCAATCAAAATTAGACTGTGCCAGCAGTGCTCCCAGACCCCCAAACCCACCCATAAACACCCGGAACCACCCCAAAGAGCACCTCAAAGACAAGCAAGTCAGCAAAAACGCAAAACAAATTTCGCCTCCGATTTGGCCCAAACAACTTTTATCCGGTGTTAGAGCTTCCTAGCAATGGCCCCAGAGCCGTCAACCCAGGCGAAAACAAGTAGAAGACCCCCAAACAGCCAAAAGGCAAAAGTACAAAAATGGGACCTAGTCATTTTCATGGCAATTTCCAAAATCACTCTGCGCCGCTCTGCCGCTAGGCCCTAACTCCCCTCTGCCGCCATGGATTTGCTTCAAACCTCTTGCAATCAAAAGTGTCCATACCCAGCAGTGCTCCCAGACCCCGAAACCCACCCACAAACACCAGGAAGCCCCCCAAACAGGCCCCCGAAAACATGATAGTGAGCAAAAAGTCAAAAACGTTTTCAAGTCTGATTTGGTCAAAACCAGTTTTATCCGGTATTAGACCTTCCCAGAAATGCCCCAAGACCCTCCAACTCACCCGCAAAGAAGTAGAACACCCCCACAAGTGCAGAGTCTTTCTTCATTGGTCGTAATCCAGCCCTCTGCTTTGAGGGAAATAGGAGTCTGGAGGAGGAGGATAGAGGAGCATATTCTTGTGAACTTTTGAGCCTGAGGAATGCAGACTGCGGCACCTTCAAATCAATAAGCAAATAAGTGAAGACAGTTCTGCTGATGGGCTTGTTTTTGTGATTAGGTGATTAAAGTTTTAATTATATTAACTGTGCAAAACAAAGAAAGACTGACACACAGGAATAAAAGTGAATAAGGACGAAAAAGAAAGTTATTGATTCATTGGCTCATTTTCAGGGCTCGGTGTCAGGGAATAGGAGGTTGTTCTCATACTCTGCGAATTCAGGCAGGAGTAGGTCAGTGTCACCTAACAGAGAAGAAATTCCCTCATCTAAGTTGCTGTCCTCCTCGTCTTCATCCGGCGTGTGTTCTCGTACTTTGTAATCTGGTGGTATGAGGTGCTGATTCATCTTGATCATTGTTAACCTCTCCACATTTTTGTGCGAGAGGCGGGTCCGTTTGCAAGTTACAATGCCACCAGCAGCACTGAAAACAAGTTCAGAAGACACGCTTGCGATTGGGCAAGACAAGTAGTTTATAGCCAGTTTGGAGATCTGTGCCCACAATTCTTTTTTCCCAAGCCAATACGCCAATGGGTCAGCATTAACATAGACCTCTGTTGAGTCATTCAGATAGTCCTGCACCATCGACTCAAGGTTCTCCACGGTTCCTCCACTTTGCTTACTTTTTGCTGGGACCTTTTGAGAACCAAACCCAAGCAGAGTTAGCCAATCCTCTTCTTCACTCAATGTTACTGTTGCGTCTGGTGCAGATAATCCGGTTGCCGGTGTCTTTAACGGCTGAGAGGTCACTTCTGCCACAGCCACAGGTGCAGAAGTGGATTCTTTTGACTGGGGATGGCCTGCTGATGCTGATGTACTGCCTTTTCCTTCAATTTTCTGCCGTTCTCTTTCAAACCTCATGGCTGACAAGGCTAGCCAATGTTTGTACTTTGTAACATCTTCGTCACCAAAAGCAAAGAATGCTCTGCCTGCCAGTGCCTTTTTGTAGCGTGGATCCAGAAGAGTAGCACAAATGTAATGCTGTTCTGAGTGGATCATTTGAAGACGTTCATCGCCAAGTAGGCGCTCTAATAATTTCTCCGCCAAAACAAAAGCTTCTTGCTTTTCTTCATCTTTTTGAAACATAGAAGACACCGCCTTCAGTTGGTGCTCCAGCATGCGCAACAATGGGATAGCTTTTCCCAAATTACAGTCCTCCCTGCTGACTGCACGCGTGAAGACCTCAAAAGGACGAAGCATGTCTGTCAGGCTTTTAACTAGCTTCCATTGCGCCGCATCTAGCCTTAGGTCCTTCTGAGCTGTACCCAGTGTTAAGAAATACTGATTGAGTACCGTAAACTGCTCATACAGACGCTCAAGCATGTAGAAGGTTGAGTTCCAACGTGTTGGCACCTTCTGGATGAGTGCTTTCACTGGCATTCGACGGTCATGTAGCAGGCCCCTCAGATGCTTCCGGGCCTTAAAAGAATGGCTGAAATGGTTGCACATTCTTCGTCAGGTGGTCACTAACTCGCACACTGGACGGTCTTCACTCAAGAATGTTTTAACAACCAGGTTTATACAGTGCGCCAAACACGGCACTCTGAAATAGTTACCCAGACCGATAGCCTTAACTTCATTGGCGCCATTATCCGTGGAAACATAACCAATCTAGCATTTTTTGGGGACAGCCAGTGAAAGACCTTTGTGTTAAACTCATTCAAAATGTTTTCTGCTGTATGACGTTTCTCCAAGCCAAACATGGCTAGTGTTGCATGTTTCCGAGCAGCTTTAAAAACTTGGTCCGGGTCAACACCTGCGTTTAGCTTTGCTTTAACCCCTGAAAAAGAGACCCAGTGTGCAGTGATGCACATGTAATCAGTGCCTGCGCAACTGGTCCACATGTCTGCTGTCAGATGTATAGTGTGAACAGCACTCTTCTGCAAAGCTGCCCCAATCACCTCCAGCACATTTTAATGTAGTGCTGGAACCGCAACTCTGGCAAAATAGAACCGGCTAGGAACCTTCCATTTAGGGCTGAGCGCTGTCACTAATTCTAGAAAACCAACCCCTTCTACAAAAAAAAAAAAGTGAAGGTCCAGAGCTAGCATTTCAGCCAGCTTAGTGTTATACAGACGCGTCAGTGGGTGGTTGCGTTCATATGGCGCTTCTGAAAACAACATGGTTCTAATGGTGGGCTGGACCATTTTACGGGATGAAGATGACTTCTTCGACCCAGTTACGCTCGCTGATGAACTTTTTCGCAGTGGTGTCTCACTCTCTCCCACACTCTTAGTGTGGCTCACAGGGGGTGTGCTGACAGGGGTACTGGGTGTAAGTGAAGTGTTTGACGCTTCTTCCTCCTCGTCATCATCAGATGAAACATCAACGTTTTGTTGACTTCCAATTCAGGCTTCCTTGATCTCCTTTAGGTGAGCAAACCATTGGACAGAATGCTGTCTCTCAAGATGACCTCTCTGGCCTCTGGTACCATAGTTGGTACCAAACTTACCATGACTAACTGCAAACTTACAAATGCTACAAATAGCTATGTTTTCCTTTTTTGTGCAAACATTAAATAAGTCCCAAACTGCGGACTTGAAATGTCTGTGGGGGCCTGAGGAGGCGATACTGGTGGTGGTCATGCTGCTAATGCCAGATGAAGTGGAGGATGTGTGTTGCCAAACTTTACTAAGCTGTGCACTTGCACCACCACTAATTGAGGTCGAGGTGGATGGAGGTCCCTTCTGGCGAGGAAGAAATATGGAAGCGGTAGGTGGTGGTGTACTAGTTAACTCCAATGATGGTGGTGTTCCCATTGCCTCCTCTTCGACAACATCATCACGCTCAGCAGCTTTCCGGGCTAGGGTCAAAATGTCTGTTTGCTGCATGCCCCCTGAGGCTGGAGTGAAGCCTATGATGACTGTGTCGTCGTCGTGAGAGTCTTCATCAGCAGGAGTATACGCCACTTCTTGTTGAGCGTCATCACACTCCATAACTATCAACCAAAAAAAAACATTTATATACCGTGCTACTCACCCGGATGGGTCTCAAGGCGCTTGGGGAGGGGGGTCCGCTACTGCTCGAACAGCCAGGTCTTGAACTGCTTCCTGAAGGCGAGGTGGTCTTGGGTCAGGTGGAGGTGGATCGGGAGGGAGTTCCAAGTCTTGGCGGCCAGGTAGGAGAAGGACCTTCCTCCTGCTGTGGCTCTTCGGATGCGGGGGACGGCGGCGAGGGCGTGGCTGGTCGATCGAAGCTGGCGGGTAGGAGTGTAGAAGTTGAGGCGGCTGTTGAGGTATCTTGGGCCTTGGTTGTGTAGGGCTTTGTGTGCGTGGGTGAGGAGATGAAAGGTGATTCTCTTGTTGACCGGGAGCCAGTGTAGGTCTCTCAGGTGTCCGGAGATGCGGCTGTGTCGGGGGATGTCGAGGATGAGTCTTGCTGAGGTGTTCTGGATCCTTTGAAGTCTCTTCTGGAGCTTGGCGGTGGTTCCGGCGTAGAGGGCGTTGCAGTAGTACAGTAGGCTGGTGATGAGGGCCTGGGTGACCGTCTTCCTGGTCTTGGTGGGGATCCACCGGAAGATCTTACGTAGCATGCGCAGGATATTGAAGCAGGACGAGGAGACGGCGTTGACTTGTCTGGTCATGGAGAGGGAGGAGTCCAGGATGAAGCCCAGGTTGCGTGCGTGGTCTGTCGGTTTGGGTGCGCTGCCCAGGGCGGGGGGCCACCAGGAGTTGTCCCAGGCGGAGGGTGAGGAGCCCAGGATGAGAACTTCCGTCTTGTCTGAGTTCAGTTTCAGGCGGCTGGTCATCATCCACTCGGCTACGTCTGTCATCCCTTTGTGTAGGTTGGCTCTGGCGGTGGCTGGGTCATTGGTGAGGGAGAGGATCATCTGAGTGTCGTCGGCGTAGGAGATGATGTTGAGGTTGTGTTGGCGTGCGATGGCTGCGAGGGGGCTCATGTAGACGTTGAAGAGGGTGGGGCTGAGCGATGATCCCTGTGGCACACCGCAGATGACTTCGGTGGCTTCTGATCTGAACGGAGGAAGGTGGACTCTCTGAGTCCTTCAGGCGAGGAAGGAGATGATCCACTCCAGTGCCTTCTCCTGGATTCCGACGTAGCTGAGGCTCTGCACTAGGGTGCGATGGCAGAGAGTGTTGAATGCCGCGGAGAGGTCCAGGAGGATGAGGGCCGCAGTCTCCCCGTTGTCGAGCAGGGCTCGGATGTCATCGGTGGCTGCGATGAGGGCGGTCTCGGTGCTGTGGTTGGCCCGGAAGCCAGACTGCGAGAGGTCGTGGGATCCATTTGTCTCGAGGAAGGCGGCCAGCTGCTTGTTGACCGTCTTCTCGATGACTTTGGCCGGGAACGAAAGGAGCGAGATGGGGCTGTAGTTTTTGAGTTCGGTGGGGTCCGCTGATGGTTTCTTAAGTAGGGCGCTGAGTTCGGCGTGCTTCCAGCTCTCCAGGAAGGTGGCGGTGTCGAAGGAGGTGTTGATGATGTCCCGCAGGTGGGGAGCGATGACAGAGTCGGCCTTGTTGAAGACGTGGTGAGGGCAGGGGTCGGTTGGAGATCTGGAGTGGATGGAGTTCATCGTACGGATGGTGTCTTCTGTGGTGATAGGGGTCCAGGTGAGAATGGAATCGGTGGGGGGCATTGGTGCGGTCGTGGGGAGCGTTGGTTGCGTGCTGAAGCTGTTGTGTATGTCTGCGATCTTGTTGTGGAAGTAGGAGGCGAGGGAGTTGCAGAGGTCTTGCGATGGGGTGATGTCGTTGTTTCCGGCGTTGGGGTTGGAGAGCTCTTTAACGATGTTGAAGAGTTCCTTGTTGTTGTGTGCGTTGTTGTCCAGTCGTTCCTTGAATGTAGTTTTCTTGGTGGCGTGGATTCGTTGATGGTGTTTTCGAGTGGCGAGCTTGAGGGTGGTCATGTTGTCTGGTGTAGGGTCTCTGCGCCAGGGTCTTTCGAGGGCTCGGCAGTTCTTCTTGGAGCTCTTGATTTCGTCGGTGAACCATGGTGCTTTCTTACTACCGGGACTGCTAGGCGGGGTCCTCAGTGGGGCGAGGTCGTCTGCGCAGGTGCTGATCCACTTTGTGAGGTTGTCGGCAGCCTGGCTGGGGTTCGCTGAGCTGGTGGGAGGGTGCTGGCTCAGGGATGCGACGAGCTGGTCAGCAGTGATCTTGTTCCAGCTCCTGGGTGCAACCTGTTGCTGGTGATGGTGGATCGTGGTTCTTCTGAAGCTAAAGTGGATGCAGCTGTGGTCCGTCCAGTGGAGTTCGGTGGCGTGGCTGAAGACGATGTCCTTGCTGGATGAAAAGACGGGGTCGAGTGTGTGTCCGGCGTAGTGGGTGGGAGTGGTCACCAGCTGCTTGAGACCGAGGTTGGCGAGGTTGTCCAGCAGTGTGGTGGTTTTGCGGTCGTTGTTGTTCTCCAGGTGGAAGTTGAGGTCCCCGAGGAGGATGTAGTCAGTGGAGGGGAGGGCGTGCGGGCAGATGAAGTCGGCGATGTCTTCGCTGAATTGTGTGCGTGGTCCTGGGGGTCTGTAGATGAGGGTGCCTCTGAGGGTGGTCTTGGGGTCGGTGTGGATCTGGAAGTGCAGGTGTTTGGCGGTTGCGAGGGTGTCGTCGGTGTTGGTCATGATGCGGATGGTGTTCCTGTGGACGATGGCGATGCCTCTCCCGGTCTGATTGCCGCGGTCCCTCCGGGTGATCTTGTATCCATCCGGGATGGCGATGGCGATGTCGGGCGCTGAGGAGGCGTTCATACAGGTTTCCGTGAGGAAGGCGACGTCTGGAGATGTGGTGTCGAGGAGGTTCCAGAGTTCGATGGCGTGTCTGTGGACGGAGCGAGTGTTGAGCAGGATGCACTTCAGGTGGTTGCTGCTGGTGCTCGGCCTGGTGGGTGATCGTGTAGTGCAGGTCCGGATGCAGGTGAACTTGCAGGAGTGGCAGCTGAAGGGTCCGTGGGTGCGTCTCGGGGTGGCTCGGTAGCATCCCGGGATTCGACCGGTGTTGAGTGCGTTGAGTTCGGAGGAGTCGTAGGTCCGGCGGGTGGGCTGGCGTTGGCGGGGGCCAGGGGTCCGGGGGCTGGGCGCAGGCCAGGCACGGACGGGCGCAGACGGGCTTACCTTTGGCGCGCCTTCGGTGCACAATCTGCGCGTCACCGCTGCACGTGCGCACGGTCGCCATTTATGGTGAAGTGCGAGGGAGGGAAGAGCAGCTGGGAGGCGGGAGCGGGGAGGGCACAGAAGGCAAAGGGGGCGTGTCCTTAGACATGGTGGTGGGAAGCGGGGTGCGGGGCGGGAGGGCACAGGGGGCAGCTACGGGGAAAAACAGCATAGGGGGTACACAAAAACCGAGACAAAGGGGGCAAAAGCTTAAAATAGGCTACAAGGCAGCACAATTAACTTTACAAGCACAGTGGCGCAGGACACCACCCCGAGCAATGGCGGGGGGCGTGGTCAGCGGGCAGGCAGGCCCAGCGAGACAGAGAGGCAGCGGCAGGCGGGGGAGCACACGCTACAGCTGGTGGCCGTGCGGCATGGGGGTGTCCTACTATGAGAGTTTCGGGGACCTTCCTTTTACGCTTAGCTAACTTTGTCAGATCATGGTGTTCCTCACTCTCAGACGGCAGTGGTGGTTCCCAAGTTTGATCCGTATCATCAGAAGGAAGTTTGCTTGAAGAAGATGTAGACACCATCCTTGATCTTTTCCTTGCTAGGGATGTGGAAGACAATGAATGATCAGGAGTGGCTTCCTCAAATGATACCTCGGCTTGAATGTCGATTTCCTGATTTGCCCCTACTTCTGAAGGAACAACTATTGTGGGCACTTGTGCCCCTCCATGCACCTCTGCTTGCGCATCTCCTTGCGCTGCCTCTCCTTCCACATGTACTTGGGCTTGTACTTGCACATGTGGTTGTTGTTGCGGCTGTGGTCAGATGAGTTACAACAACCTGTGTTGATTGAGGGACATTGCTGCTACTTTCTTGCGATGAGCCAACATCACTGGTCGATGGTGATTAAACAAGTAGACTGGCTGCCTCTGCAGCACTCAAGAGCTTGGACTTAAGTTGGCGTGGTGGTGGTGGCACTGAGCCCAATGGAGCGGGGGTGCTGCTCCCAGCTTGGTCCCCAGCAGATCCCGCTGAGGCTGTGGCGGGCGGCTCACCAGTCTCCTTGGTAACTTGCTTCTTCTGCTCCTTACTGGCAACTTTCTTGCTAGAGGAGCTACGGGGAACTTTTTTGGGGGGCCATCTTCTTCAGAGGTCAGAACAGCAGGCCGCAGTTGCACGAGTTGCAGAGTTGTCTGTGGCCAGACATAACGTCGCGTGACGTTATGCTGCACACACACACACCGCTGCAGGACTTCTTCCTGACACTGGTGTGTAGTATTAGTTCATTTAGTATGAAGACTTGATGCTCGTAAGTTAGTTTATTCAGCTCAAGAGAATAACATCAACATTAGGCAGAAGCAGCAATCAACTGCCAGAATGCCAACATTCCAAACTAGAGCACAGAATGCCCACACAACAGGATTCTTTCTACAAGTGCCTGAGAGGCACAATACTCAGAACGCTACATTATCCCCATTTCTTCCAAAACAAAGGAAAGAAAACCAAAAGAGGAAAAGTAAGAAAGAAAGAAAGGAAGGAATGAAAAGGGAAAGAGAAAGAACAATAGAAGAATGGAGAAGGGAAAAGCGCAGGAAAAGAAGGTACAAAGAAGATTACCTGAACCTGACAGGAATTTTACAAACTCTCAAACTCCTGCGAGGTTCTGGCACAAAGTTTACATCATTACATTTACCATTCACATTCTTGACATCAGAACCAGGCCTAGCCAAATGGTTATTACAGTCACCGTCCTCATTTTAGCTTTAACAATTTTACATATGTTCCACCAATTCTTGTTATTGACCCGCACAGCATTACCGCAAACTTTATCAACAACTAAAGGTTCAGAGAATTTACTTTCTTCCCTTGGTAACATGAACAGGACACTTGATACGAACAACATCTCCAACACAAATGTTTTGAGGAACAACTTTCTTCCTTTCATCAAAATAAGCCCTCTGCCTTGCTTGAGCACCAGTAACTTTGTTCCTGACAAAACCATCAATACCATCCATAACATCCATTTTCACCCATTTCGACATCCAACCAGGAAAAATTTTAGTAGAAGGTTTTCTCCCTCTTAGAAGCTCAAAAGGAGACACTCCAGTCGACGAATGCGCAGTAGTGCAATAAAACCATAACATGGAACAGACCGCATTCTCCACAACACACTTGCTAGCAATAGCCCACTGCACACAATTATTGAGCACCTGATTCATCCTTTCAACAAGGCCTTTAGCCTGAGGATGATAAAAAGAACTCTTCTTGTGTGTGACACCACCTTGTTTTAAAAAAACTTCAAATTCTGAACTAACAACCATACACCATTGTCCGTCATAACATAAGAAGGAAACCCTTCCCTCAGGAAAATATCTTTCAAAAAGAGAATCACATTGGCTGAGGAAGGCTCATTGATGAAACGAATCTCCAGCCATTTGGAGTAATTATCAATGGCAACAATGGCGAAACGTGAAGACGAAGGTAAGAGATTGAATGGGCCAACCAAATCAACACCAATCCTCTCCCATGCTCTCTCCGGAAATTGAATAGGTTCCAAAGGGGGTGTCCTTACCTTGTGACCTTTGTCAGAGGATTTACAAATAACACAACTATCAACCAGTGTGTCAACACAAACATCCATTTGCGGCCACCAAAACACATCCCTCAACCTACGTTTTGTGAACGTTTTCCTTAAATGTCCTTCATGTGCACCATCAATTAGACGTTTCCTCAAACTCTCTGGTGGTATAAGCCTTCCACACCTCAATAGGATACCATCCTCTACAGTGAGCTCATCTGCAATTTTAACATAAGTCTGGAACTGACCAGATACATACTTTTCCTTGGGCCAACCTGATTTCAGATACTTGATGACTTGAACAAGTACCTCATCTTTCAACAACTCCCTTTTCCATTCAACTTCATTAATTGCACACATACCCTCAACATCCAAAGCAGCAACACAACAATCCTCCTGATCATCTTCCTTTTCAAAATCAGAACAATTGCCAGTAATAGGAAAACGTGAGAGATAATCTGCCCTGACATTCTTCATTCCAGGTAAGTAGACAATGTCAAAATTATACTGAAGCAACTTTGTTGAAAACCTGGCAATCCTTGGTGTATGCTCTTTAATCTTCTCACCTGTTAAAATAGATACTAAAGAACTATGATCAGTTCGAATCACAAAATGACTTCCCCATAGAAAAAGATTGAACTTCCTGACCGCACACCAGCAAGCCAAAAGGTCCTTCTCAATAACAGAGAAATTCATTTCAGCCCCTCGTAATACTCTTGAAGCGTAAGCTACGGTGTTATCAACTTGCCCATTTTCTTGAGTGAGCCCGCCATCAAGACCAAAACCACTAGCATCCACAGTCACAATACATTCCTTATTGGGATCAAAAGGCTTAAGAATTTTGTCACTTACTCGCTGTAACTTAATCCGTTGGAAAATTTCCTGACAGTTCTTATCCCAGACAAACGGCCCACTCTTCTTTAACATGTTTGTTAATGGTTGAACTCTTGATGCATAATCCTTGATAAATCTTGAGTAAAATTCACTGAGACCAATGAATGCCTTCAATCCAGATTTATCAACAGGAGGACAAGCATCTACAATGGCTTTCACCAACCCTGGGCGAGGTTCCACGCCATCATGCGAAACCACATGTCCAAGAAATTACATTTTTTCTTTTAGGAAAACACATTTTTCACTCTTAAGCACAATCCCTTTGTCCTGCATAATCTCTAAAACCTGATTCAATGAATTGTCATGATCGCCTTTGTTCTCGCCAAAAATCAAAACATCATCCTGGAAGACAATTACTCCAGGAGTATCTTTAAACATTTGACTCATTAGTCTCTGGAAAACTGCTGCCGCCGACGCGAGGCCGAACGGCATCCTGCAGTACTGAAAACTACCGAAGGGAGAGACAAACGCCGTCAAATATCTAGAGGATTGACTCAACACCACTTGATGGTAAGCGGAAGCTAAATCCAACTTAGTAAACCCACTTGCACCTCTTGTAAGAGATAGCAAATCTGTAATTTTCGGCAAAGGGTGTGAATCAATCCAGATGTTTTTATTGAGACTGCGCAAATCAACACAAACACGCAAATCTCCATTCCTTTTTCTGGCGAGAACAAGTGGAGACAACCACAAGAATGACTCAATTGGCTCTATGATCCCTTTCTTCCACAATTCATTCAATTCTTTTTCTAGACTATCTCTAACGCTAAAAGGGACACTTCTGACCTTATGCTTTACGGGTATAGCTCCATCTTTTCGTGGGTAAAACCTTTAACCATTCCAAGACCCTTCACAAAAACAGAAGGATACTTGAAAACCAATTTTTCTGTATAGTCGTTTGATTCTACTACACTTACTTGTTCCTTTGTACCCGGTCTTAGAACCAACTGGAACAGACCCTGGTGGAACCACCCCAAAATGTTCAACCCCTTGATTGAAACATAGATCTTTCCAAGTATCTTTCTACCTTTGAACTGCGGGACATCTTCAAAATATCCAACCAAAACTATTTTGCGTCCCTCATAAGAAACAGGAGCTCTATCAGGTGGCTCAAGCTTCCTTTCAGGCCAAGTTTTATCAAACAACTCTTGAGTGATCATTGTTATTCTTGCCCCCGAATCAACTAAAAGGGTAAGGTTCTCTTGAGTCTTGTGCACCTACAAGCAATGGAAGACAGAGGAACATCAGTTCAGTTATACACCCCAAAAAGTCGAAAAACACATAAAAATCAGCACAATCTCATTCCATCCATGCCCTCAAAGATGTTTAAATTCAAGACACCCCACAGAAAGACTACGCCCATGCACCACTCACTACCCCTGGGCATAATGGATGAGAGCAAGGCAAAATGGGTGCAGGCCTGAGAACACTGCCTGCATCAAAATGGCCCCTTGCCTCCCAGCACATTGCCAGGGCCTGCCTGTACCAGCACTCAAAATGGCCCCAACCCACATGGCCAGTCCCCATGAACACCCTAAAAAATCGAAAAACACAAAAAAATCGCCACAATCCAGTGCCATCCATGCCCTCCATTATGTTTACATTAAAGAGACCCCACAGAAAGACTCAGTCCATGCACCACTCACTACCCCTGGGAAAAAGGCCCCAACAACAGCCCAAAAATCGAAAATTCCAAAATTGTAGTTGCAGCAACTGTAATGCCCCAAACAAACTTACTTGTGAAATTTCTAATCCAAAAGTGATCCAAAGAAAGTCAAAAAGGCCTCAAATCCAAATATCCAGCAGCATCCACAAAAAGTAATCCTTTCAGGTCAAGATCCGAATGAAAGTGACCAGCACATGAAGAAAGCACCGGGAGGAGCCTGCTGGACAGGAACAGGAAGTTGGAGACTGTGGGGCACTTCCTTCCTCCCACCCCCCCCCCCCAAAAAAAATGGACTCCTTGCAAAAAAAGTGCAGGCAAATGTCAACCTGAGGAGTTATTCTGATAAAAATCATCATTTTCAGAAGGTTTATGCTGCTTGCTGGTGGATTTCTTGGGCAGAATTGCAAATTCTGTAATTTCGCGAGTGCAAGATTGTTGCTGCCCGCCGCATCTACGTGTTCGCAATTGCGAACTCTCGCGATGCGTGCTGTGCAAGGTGGCAAGTCGCGATTACGTAATTGCGGTCGCCAAACTCCGGCGGGATCCCGCAGCAAGATCCAAAATGGCGCAGCACTTGCAAAATATCGAGAAAAACAACTCGGCAAACGCTGAATGACAGTAAATGAATGCCGCGCGCCGCAATATTGTATCACCAAGCAAAAAAATCTGCTGCGTGCGAATTTGCGGATTTTTGGCAAATTCGTGAAAGTTCGCGGATTGCGAATTTACCGAAAATCTGCGAAATCCGCGATCGGAACGGACTTTACACCCATGCTTACTCAGGAGTGAT